>NC_056732.1:609542236-609707236 GCF_019279795.1 Protopterus annectens | reverse complement strand
GGCTACTGTATCGGCACTGATTTTAAGGAATTTGGTGGGGATTTTATCGGCTGAGTTTGAACCTGGTTTTAATTTTGACAGAATTTTGATGAAGGAGGTGGGAATGGGATAGACGTTGAACTGTGGATACGGGGACTGTTGTATGGAATTTGAGGGTAGGGTATTAGTACTTTGGGAGGAATTGTCTAAGATTTGTGATGCATTAGTGGGGGTAGAGGAGTGCTGTGAGTGGAAGTGGGATGATATAGTTGTGGGAGTAGAAATATTATGGAGAGGAGTGGAGAAGGAAGCCGTAATCTTGGCAATGGTGTCTATACAATAGGTATTGAAAATACTAGCTATTTGTTCAGGAGGCATATTTGGGTGTGGACAGGGGATTAGGTTTAGTGCCAGGATGTAGGAGATTATTTATGGATGTGCAGAACATTTGGGGTTATTTTTCCTATTTGATTGCTGGTTGTGGTAGTATTGCTGTTTGTCTTTAGAAATGAGCTTTTTGGCTTGATTTCTGAGCTGTTTATAGTAAATGAGGTCTGATGGGTGTTTAAATTTAAGCCAGGTTTTCCAGACTTTATCTGTGAGTCATTAGTTCTTTGGTGGATCTCATTAACCAGGGGGCTTGATTTATTTTAACTCTTTTGTTTCTAGAGGGGGCAAGACTGCGCAAGAAGTTAAGGAAGGTGTTGTTGAAATGAAGGAGGTCATCTAATTGGAGAGTTTTGAGGCTGTTCCAGTTAATACTTTTTAGGTTATTGTTAAAAGTGATAGGGTTAAATCTTGATAGATTTTGGACAATTTTTTAGTATTATGGACTTTATTAGTAAAGGGTTAGGCATGGATGGCATAGGCTGGGAGATGGTCGCTAATAGAGTTGGGCATGGTGCCAGAAATGGTGTATTTGGAGCTGGTCGGTAACTAGAATCTAGTTTAAGGTTTTGCCTTCATTTGTTTTGTTATTGTACCTGGTGGGGGTGGAAATACGTTGTGTGAAGTGAAATAAATTTATGCTGGGGGATGAATGTATGGAGGAAATGGAGACCCCCGTCAATGTTCATATCACTTAGTATAATAGTTTCATTATTTATGGTAAAGGAGATCCAAGAAAGGAAATTTTCTGAGGTTGTTATATTATTTCCAGGGGGTATATAAATGACAATAGTACAGAGTTTGTTTGAGCTGTTGATATCCAGGAATGAAATCAACATTTCAGCATTTTGGAATTGTTCGAGTATTGGGGTAGATGATTGGAACACCACCACCTTTTTTGTTTGTCTTGTCTGTTCTGATTATGTTTAAGTTTGGTGGGAGAAACTCTTGTGTCCTAAATAGAAGGGTTTAACCAGGTTTCTGTAGTGGCTAGGATATTAGTATTGTTTTGAGAGAGCCATGTTTACAGTTTGGCGGATTTATTGCAAATAATTTGAAAGTTTAGGGTAGTAATGTGAAGAGTTTTGGACATTTAGCAGAGATGGCTTGAGAGGGGGAGGGTTGGTGTTAGGTCCAAGGTTTGGGTGAATATCTCCTGAGCAGATGAGGGAAGGAAAAAAATGGGATAGATGGAGATAGCTTATTAGAGGTATAGTGAGGAATGGAGTCAAAGGGATTGAGAGAATAGTGTAGGGAATAGATAGAGAGAATAAATTTCTTTGAGAGAAGAAGATGGTCTATATGATATAGGCTAGGGCTAATATTAAAGTAGAAATCTTCAAGAGGGAAGGTAGAGCTTGAGACATAGTTTTTACATGAAGATGGTGAGTGTTGGTTTAAGGTTGTAATTAGAGTGAGAAAAGAGATGGTTAAGAACATAGAGCATAATAGTATGGAAAGGTGTAGAGAAGGGGACATATTGAGGGATGCTATAGGATGGAAGAGGGAGAGGGCTTAGCCAGAGTGTAGTGGGGCGTGGCTACGAGGATATAAATGTAATGAAAGGGGGTGGGGAGCGGAGTGAGCCTGATTGTTAGTGAGGGCCCTCCCTCGAACACTGCTAGGCAAACAAAATAATCAGCAGCTAGGTAAGAACCTATTGCTAATGCAGTTTGTTTAGAAAATGACTTTGGTATTTGCGGTCCTACTTTTTGATAAGTTTGGACTACAGGAGTAATGCACATCAAGTCTACAAATACTCAGTGCTGTTAAGCAGCAGACTTGTTATCATTCCTTATTTTAAGGTTATTAATTTCTACCCACTTAATTAATGACCCTTATTTTGAAGTAGAGTTTACAGGCAGAAGTTTTACTGAGTTGAGGAAAAGTATCGGAGTCCTGGATGGTTAGGGGGAGAATACACACTGCCTACGACTGCCGTCCGGATGTTATACACACCAGTGCTGCTTATAAAGGTAAGTGCTATACAAGTTCAAATAATTAAAAATAAAACACATACGCTATATTAATTATGGTGGCACAGTTTCAGGAGTTTGTATTTTTGACTTTGGCTAGCTGAGCCCTTGTAATTGAATGTATTAACTGGTTGCAGAAACTCGCAACACACACGGATAGATTTAAAGGAACTGGAGGGTAGAAAAAAAGAGATAGGGTAAACAGTTAGGGAGTGGTTAGCACAGCAGATGCAAATAAAAAAGTATGAAACACTAAGTACAGAATGCCATAAAAATTGCTGGTAGGTAGTCATCTCAGAACCTCAAAATAGTAAGTAAACAGTTAACAGGTAACAGTAAGTAAATAATACCATAAAAATTGGATGTTCTTCATCTCACATTGCTGCAGTCCTAACACTTGGGTAGTCCGCTGTCCCAGTCGGCCCGAATACCAAAGTATAAGGCTGACGTCGGTCAAGGCGCATTTGTCTGACATCAGGACGTCAGGGTACAAATGCGCATGACCGACGTCATATCCTCAGTCTTTTTTGCCGCATGGTCCGATGCAGAAGCAGTATTGCGAGTGCAGGTTGGCGTTCTGAAATTTTCTGAAGTCGGAGTTTCAGACCGAATCAAAGTTGGCTAAGTACCCCGTTGGGGAATATTTTGGTTTTTTCTTGTCTCAGTATTTAACCGGATGTCAGAAAAAGTGAATAACTGTATTTCTTGTGGGAAACAGATACCTCATAGGGATTACCATACCTTGTGTATACCTTGCTTAGGGCCTGAGCACGACGTTGTTGGCTGTCGCTCTTGTGCTAGATTTAACAAACGCACTATTAAGAGAAGATTAGATTGTGCCAGGTTAGTTTTTGGGAAGCGTTGTAATTACAACATGCCGTCGGATGCTCCGACGCCCGCTTCCTAAAAGCGCAAGGACAAAGGAGCGAAGCCTAGGGTGGAAGAACCGTCTGTCCCGGACATCGGTTCTTTAGAGGGCTCGGTGGAGCCGGTGGTTCTACCAGAAGTTCCTTTGGATTCTCAGGGAGAGACTTTACTGTTACAAGATGTGTCCTCTCAGGAGGTAGGCCAGGCTTAAGGGGCTTCTCAGGTAGCTGTTCTCCCTCCCTTCCTAAGGTGGTTAGGCCCTCCTTCTGTTTCCAAGGCTTCTTCTAGAGGCAGGCCAGGGTTAACTTCAGTGGGGTCTCCCTAGTTCTTCAGGGTCTCTGCCTAAGAAACATATGCTTAAAATGGCAGAAGATTTGATTACTATGATTAGAGGTTCTATGCCCCTGATAAGAGGCCTAGGGTGGAACCTGAGCTTGAGAGTTTTGAGCAGTGTTCGGAGGCTTCTGAGTCTTCGGCTGAAGACTTGCAGGAGTATCCTCCTTATTCTGATTCTGATGTAGATGATTCTACTCCTTCGCTTCTCCTCCTGAGGATTTTTCTTTTCAGAGACTCTTCATTCCATGAGGGAGCATTTTAAATGGGAAGGTCAAGATTTCTCTGATTCCAGGAAAAGGCTTAGGGAATTTTGTTTCTACCGCAGCATAGGCCTTTGGCTATACCTCCTGTTCTGGATGTGGTAGAGGCTGTTTGCAGAGGCTTCCCTGAACCCTGATTCTTTGCCTCCTGCCCCAGTTAAACCGGATAGGTATTATAGGGTGCCTGAAGCTCATAAGTATCTTTTAAGAGTCCTAGGGCAGACCCAGAAACTGTTTCTCAGGGCCCTAAAGGTGTTAAGGCTTCTGTTGTTAAAAATCCTGTTCCTTCTGATAAAGAGGCAAGGGCTTTGGATAGATGGGGAAAGAAGGTGTATACTTCTTCCACTTTAGCCATGAGGGCTTTGAATTGCCAGTTTCACATGTTGAAATACCAAAATTATCTCCTTTCACAATTGAAGTCTAAGGTAGATGCTCTGGCGGAAGGTATTGAGTGTAAAGAGTTGCAGGATTTAGTTCATGTTTCTGAACAGGTGGGTAAGCATTCCTTGCAATGTGGTTTTGATGCTGTACAGGCCTCTTCGAGGGTGGCAGCCACTGGTTCTGTTCTTCGCAGGCACGCCTGGCTGAGGGATCAGAATTTAGCTGAACATGTAAAGACAAGGATTTTAGATGCTCCTTTACAATCTGATGTGTTATTTGGTGCGCCTGTGGAAGCAGTTTTAAAGAAAATGGAGGACAAGGCTAAGTCTATGCAGACTGTTAAAGATTTTTTGCAGGTTCAGCCTCCAAAGTTTAGTAGAAATTGGCCTACTAAGGGGTGGACATATCCTTCTTATGATTCTCAGTCTAGGGGTAGATCTAGACGTGGTAGGGGCAGAGCTCAAGGTTCTTTTAGGCCTAGAACAGGGAGTTCACCTGCCCAGTCTTCTGGTGAGGGCAGGGGTCAGTCCTTTCGTAAGCAGACCCAATGACCTGCCTTTTCAGCTGCCAGAGCCTTCTCGCCTGGCAGCACCTTTGGGAGGAAGGCTGGCACTTTTCAAAGAAAATTGGAGTGTTATTACCCAAGACAGATGGGTATTGGATATCGCTCACCATGGTTACAGGTTTTATTTCCATACCTTGCCTCCTTTCAAAGGCATGCCAGACATTCCTCCTATACAAAGAAAAGAGGCTCACAAGCAAATTTCTCTGTTACTCCAGATAGGGGCCATTCAGCCGGTTCCTGTGCCAGAAAGGGGCCTAGGATTTTATTCTCGCCTGTTCCTAGTACCAAAAAGGGGAACACGTGGAGACCAATTTTGGATTTGTCTATCCTCAACACTTATCTGGACATTCCCAAGTTCAAAATGTTGACGTTACAACAGCTTTTACCTCTGCTGGGCAAAGATCACTGGATGGTAACTTTAGATCTCAAGGAGGCTTACCTTCATGTGCCTATCAGACTCAGTTGCAGGAAGTATCTGCGTTTCGAGCTGGAAATTCCCATTATCAGTTCTCTGCATTGCCCTTTGGCTTATCTACTGCGCCCAGAGTATTCACAAAAGTTCTGGCTCCAGTCGTAGCTTTCTTCAGGCTAAAAGGAATACAAATCTATCCTTACTTGGACGACTGCCTGATTCTGGCTCAAGAAAAGGACGAGCTTCTTCAGCATCTGGAATATGTGATAGCAGTGCTAAGATGCCTGGGGTATTCTGTGAACAAAATAAAGTCCAGTCTAGTACCCTCTCAAGACATGTGCTTTCTGGGTGTGAGACTGAATACAGCAGCCCAGATGGCCTTTTTAACCCCGGACAAACAAAAGAATCTTTCCTTTACTTCCATCAACTATCTCTTCAGTCCGGGCTGACTGCAAGGACAGTCCTTCAAGCCTTAGGGTTCATGGCATCTTGTATTCTGGTGCTTCCCAATGCCAAACTGCATATGAGGAAGCTGCAATGGTATCTAAAAAATGTATGGACACAGCACTGCCAGGATTTGGACACTGTCATTCCAATAATACCTTGCATTCAAAAGGAATTTTTGTGGTGGGCTCAGGAATGTCACCTAAACAAGGGACTCTCTGTGACCCGGCCAGAGGCGAGTCAGATTCTAACGACAGATGCCTCAGACATAGCTTGGGGAGCTCATCTGAATGGAAGGTGGATACAAGACAAGTGGCCTGCCAGACTACAGCATCTACATATCAACATGAAGGAGATGTTAGCAGTCCAGTTTGCATTACTGGCTTTCAAGGAGTTACTTCTTCCAGGGCAGGTGTTGATTCTAACAGACAACACAACTGTCATGTGGTACATCAACAAGCAAGGGGGAACACATTCTTATCCTCTATGCAGGCAAGCAATGATTTTGTGGGAGACTGCGCTCAGCTTGCAGCTAAATCTTCAGGCAAGGTTTCTGCCAGGAGCACAGAACTCCTTAGCAGATGTGTTAAGCAGGCAAATCATGGATCCCCACGAGTGGAAACTGGATCTTCATGTATTTCAAAATTGACAGTGTCATGGGGAACTCCAGACATAGATCTGTTCGCTTCTCCACTAAACCACCAGCTGCCAAAGTTTTGCACCTAAAAGGTTTCATCACACAGCTTGGAAAGTGGATGCTCTTTCGTTCAGTTGGGAAAATCTTCATGTGTATGCCTTTCCACCTCTGCCTCTCCTCCCAAAGGTACTCCTAAAGGTCAGACAAGACAAGCCAAGGATGATTTTGATAGCTCCAGATTGGCCTCGGCAACACTGGTACCCATTACTGAGGAATCTGGTAAGGAAGCCTCCATGGCCTTTACCTTTAATTCCACACCTTTTGTCTCAGAGGGACGGTCATCTACTCAATGACAAGCTTCACTCTCTTCATCTAACAGCCTGGCATATTCTGTTTTGAACCACAGCAGGTCTCAACTTCCTCAACAGGTTCTGAATGTGATTATGGAAGCCAGAAGACCTAGTACACGTAAAGTGTATGCAGAAAAATGGAAGAGATTTTTATTTTGGAGTGCAGCAAAGGATTTGGATGTTTCTGAGCCTAATTTGAGTGTGGCTCTTCAATATCTTACTGAGTTATTGGACAGAGGTTTGTCTTTCTCTTCCATTAAGATTCATGCTGCAGCAATTTCAGCTCACTATGATTGTGACCCACCATTGTTTTCTCATCCTTTGTTCAAGCAATTTCTTAGAGGGGCAAAGAATATAAGACCCCCACGTAGAGCTCCTACTCCTGCTTGGGACCTCAATTTTGTGTTGGAGAAACTTACTCTACAACCTTTTGAGCCTGCGGCTACTGTTGAATTGAAATACTTGTCATGGAAGACTGCTTTTTTGTTGGCCATTACTTCTGCAAGAAGGGTTTCTGAATTGCAGGCCCTTATGGCGGTTGAGCCTTTTTGATTTTCCATAAGGATAGGGTATCATTACGCACTAATCCTTCCTTTATGCCTAAGGTGGTTTCTAGTCAGGCTTTTAACCAAACTATTCATTTGCCTACTTTTTATGCATATCCCCAAAATAGGTGGGTAAAGATTTTGCATTCTTTAGATGTACACAGGCAGTTGCGTTATTATTTAAGCAGGACTAGGATTTTAGGCAGTCTCAGCAGTTGTTTGTTTCTTTTGCTTTGAGTTCTCAGGGCAAGCCTGTGTCAAAACAAACTATATCTAAGTGGATTGGGTTTTGCATTGCATTCTGTTATTCCCATCATGGCAAGGAGATTCCAGCTGGGATTAGGCCTCATTCCACTAGGGCTACTGCCACTTCAACAGCATTTCTAAGGGGTGGCAACTAAGGATATTTTGGAGGCAGCTACTTGGAGTTCAGTGCATACTTTCTCCAAGCATTACCACCTTCCTCTCTATTCTAAATCCAGGGCTGGTTTTGCCACTGCTGTGTTGCAGGGCATTTTGGCAGCTCCTGCTTCATTATAGTTTAGCCATCCTCCCTTACCTCTGCTTTGGGATTCTACCCAAGTGTTAGGACTGCAGCAATGTGAGATGAAGAACATAGTACAGTTTTGTACCTACCATAAATGTAGATGTTCAAGATCCACATTGCTGCAGTCCAATTTACCTCCCTCCTTCCCTCTGTGTTTAGGGGTGGTTGTGTGGGTGGGGTTCTATTTTGTAAATTTGTATATATTGTACATATATTAGGTACAGGAGTGTTTGGTGTTTTTTGGTTTTGGCCTTATCTTTTTAGGGTCTTCTGACATCTGGGGCAAGAAAAGACTGAGGATATGACGTCGGTCATGCGCATTTGTACCCTGACGTCCTGATGTCAGACAAATGCGCCTTGACCGACGTCAGCCTTATACTTTGGTATTCAGGCCGACTGGGACAGCGGACTACCCAAGTGTTAGGACTGCAGCAATGTGGATCTTCGAACATCTACATTTATGGTAGGTACAAAACTGTACTTTTCTTTGCCAGTTTTCTCCAGTCAATTTTAGCCCATCTTGCCTATTATCTGTACCCCTAATTGCAGTCATCCCTACAGGCATCATCTCCTTCCTCCATTCCAGTGTTGGTTTAGTTCTTAGAATACTTTCTGCATATTTGTGAGTATAATATTCTATTTGGCTGTTATTATTCTCTGTAAGCATTTCCATCCCAAATTCCACTCTCCTTATATCTTGAATTTTAACCTTGCTTTATCATTATCTCTTTCAACATTGAATTATAACTTTCTCCTTGTGTTATGTATATGAGCCTTAACTACATAGTTCTAAAATATACTTTCAAATTAGGTAATCCTAATCCTCCTTGTTCTGTTGGAATGATCTTCTTATCCCACTTGACCATTGTTCTTTCCCTCTCCCAAATAAAATCCTTCATCTCTTTACTGTCCACAACTTCTCATCTGATTGATAAAATTATGCTTGATCTGTATGTAAAACTAAAGGGATTAAAAACATTTTTTCTGTTTTTATCTTGCTATCCATGTCCATAAAAAAGAGCTTCCAATTTCTCAATTTTTGTGTTATCTTTTATTTAGTCTCTTGCCACATATCCTTAGCTGTTATAACAGAATCATTTTAATCAGTACTACTAAATACTTCATTTTATTGTGCCCCTATAAATATGGATATCCCTGAACCAGTTCATGCGTGGGTCATAGTTTACAGCTATAGCCTTTGTTTTACTTTCATTAATTTTATATTCTGAAAAGATCTGAAACTGTCGCAAGATCTTCCAGAACACTAAGGTGTCCTTTTCTGGTTTTATCAGGTACAAAATAATATCGTCTACAAATAAAGCCAACTGTTTTCTATTAGCATGTCAGTTGTATCCTTCAGGTTCTGAGTGCCTTATCTTCTTTGCCAGTGGCTCTAAATATAAAGCAAATAAATTGGAAAGAAGACACCCCTGCCTGGTTCCTGTGTTCACACATTTGTCCGAAGGGAGCCCTTCTCATTTTATTTTTGCCTTCAGTCCCTCATATAGCCTCCTAATTAACCTTCTCATTGTATCAGAGAATGCAAATGCTTCTTTTCCCTACTCATAAAATCCCACCTTACTCTGTCGAATTCTCTCTCTGTATCAAGACCTATTAGCAGCAGCGGTATTTTCTTAACACTGTGCTTCCCTCTGAATCGTCATTGTTCTATTAATGTTGTCAGATGTTTGCCTTCCCTCCATAAAACCACTTTGATCCATATCTGTCAATTTTGGCAACACCTGTGCCATTCTTTTAGCTATTGTAGACATAAACACTTTATAATCATATAATCCTGGTTTAAAATTGAAATGGGCTTATATGAACCTGGGTCTGATGGTCTTTACTATGTTTAGGTATTAAATTCACCACAGCTTTCTTCCATGACGCTAGCGCTTCTCCTCCTTTACTGTTAAAATCTTCCAGATCTTAATCACTTTTTTTTTCCTCCTTGCTTCTGAACTTCCACAGGAATACCATATATTCCTGAAGACTTGCAGATTGTATGTCGCTGTTTTTATTTCATTTCATCCTATGTAAGGTGTTTAATTGTTGAGCCTCATCTACCTCCAGTCTTCCATAATTGTTTCCAGTTCTGCTATGTCTTGATTTCCACATTTCTCTACTTTATACAAATTTTCATAAAATTTCTGAAATATCTCTAATACCTCTGCAGGATCTCTGGTTATTTTTCTTGTTATAGGCTTGCAAAGTCTGGCAACAACCCTTTCCGCTTTCTGTTGCCTAAGCCGTTGTAGTAACACTTTTTGTGCTCTGGAGTTATCATCAAAAGTTGCTTATCAGCAATCTTTCTAAACTCATGTATATTATCCAGATACGCCTTATTTTCTGTTTAGCACTCTGCAATTCCTCCTCATCTTGTTCTGTCATATTCCTCTTATTCAGAAAAACTTTAACCTTTTTCAGCCCTTCTAAATAATTCCTATTGCATCAGTTTCTAACCTGTTCTTTACCTCTATGTTCTTTTTATCCCAATCACTAGCTGTAACTTCTGAAAAAAATTTTTGTCTTCCTAACAACATTTGAATAATTTCCACCTCCCATTCCTTAAATTGCTCTCTCTAACAGGTAGGTGTGGAAATGCAACTGTCTCATTTTTACTTTATCATGTATTTTTATCTTAGTTTTTATTGGTGCATGATCTGAAATAGTTATTAGATGTGTGTTGAAACTTTCAGTTAATTGTACATGTTCCTCTGAAAAAAGGGGTGGCTCGTGCTATAGGACTGCAACCCCCCCACCTGTAGAAAGAAAGAAAACAAACAAATTGCGTAGTCCCGGAACTCCACGCATTGCTTGGAGTTCCTGGAACTCACAGAACTCCAGACTGCTGTGGGGTAAAGGCATCTCTGCCCTGCAGATGCCCAAAAGTCTGTGCGGTGACAACCGCATAGAACGGAAGAACTCTGGACTGCATCGTCTGCAGGCTGGAGCCAACTCTCATGGGAAAACAGTTGAGCCTTCTCGCGGGGAAAGGGAAACCAGCTGTTAGCTTCTGCGGGACAGGACTGAGGAGACTGGAAAAGACTGAGAACAAGCTTGCACGGGACGGGACTGAGGAGAGGAAACTGGAACAAGCTTGCGCGGGACGGGAACACTGAATGGGACTGAGAACACACTGAATTCAGATTGTGTCTGTGTGTGTGTAATGCCCCAGTTGCTGTATACTGGTGGCTAGAGAGAACACATGATGGTGGGTAGAAAATACCTCAGGCTTGAACCCTGTACCTTGGGTGCAGGTGGCAAGGGCCTGAATTCCCTACCCACCACCATTTGTAAAAAAATTGCAGATTTTTGTCTCATATTTTTTCTGTTCTGTTCCTCATATAATCTGTGGTTTCTGTATTTTTGTTTCCTTATACAGTCAGTAGTGCAGTGGTAGCATTGTTGCCTGACAGCTACAGGTTCTCTGGTTTGATTCTTGTCTGTGGTGCCTTCTGTATGGAGTCTGCATGTCCTCCCATCTTACAAAGATGTGTGTGTAGAGTGTTTCTCCCTGGGCCTCTGCTGAAAATTTGCTTTTGTTCCAAGTCAGACTTTCCTGGTTAACAAATGTTAAATAAATAAAAATAACAGGCATTTGAATGTCAAATTCATAGTCTTCAGAAAGTACATGGTAACACAATACCTTTTATTCTAGCAATTTTCTAAGTTTATAAGATGGATATTTGAAATTTGTCCCAATTTTTGGGAGTGTATTCCCTAATTATTGGCTTCGTCCAGTTTTTTGTGCTAAGGATGAGAGCTGTGGTGAGAACTGAATTCACTGAATATGTTTGGGGACTGTATTCCCCATTATTGGCATTTTTCAGGTGTTTTGTGCTAAAAGGTTGACAGCTATGGTGAGAACTGAATTCACTAAATGGTAGCCATTTAAGTTTCAGTCTTCCTCTCCTTCACAAAACAGCTGATTTGGCATAGTGGTATGTTGCTCTGACTGTTTTGCACAGGGTCCTGAGTTCAAGACGTGGCAGTGAAATGTATGGTGATAACACAGCATTTTATTCTAGCAACTTTCCAACATTATACAAGCAATGTTTAAAATGTGTCCCTGGTTTTGGGGCTTTTGTCACCCTCACCAATAAATTTTGTGTTTTTCCAGATTTCTTGTGTTGCAAAGTTCAGAGATACAGCTGAGTGTCGAGTAGATTTTACAAGGAGCTGAGAGCTGCAGGGGAACAAAGGTTTAGTGCTGCTTATGCTGAGTCTGCTTGCATTGTTAATAGCACAACAGGTAGTGTACTTGCTTTGATGCAGAAGGCGTAGGTAGATGGATTGCTGATACTGTACTGTGTTGTAAATGGGGTGGATGCTGCAGTCGTTTTTGGCAAAGGTACCTTTTAAGTATGAACCTGTTATCAGTTTGCCATCCATTCCCTATTGCAATATTACTAGCTTATCATTTTTTAATGCAACATAGGCAGTTTATTCCTCAAGGTCAACAGGCACTTTATTTGTAGATGAAACAATGAAATTTGTTTGCTAGCAGCAACCTCATTAGTTACAGATTTCTTTAATGTGGGATTATTTAGATGACTTTTACTTCTTCAGAGATTGTGCTTATTTACTGATACTGGTGGACTGTAGAGGTTTGAGTAGACTTTTATGATGGAAATGTTCTGAATTGGGCAGTTTTGTCATTATTGGTGCATGCATTTTCTTTCATTGTTTACTGGAAAAATGTTCAAAACAATAAATTTAAAAAGCCCTCTAACAACTGTACTGTATTGTACAAAGAATATAATTTAATACAATCAGGAAAGTGTATCAAAGAGCATGTGTATGTTTGATGTGCAAGGGGCCTATGATTTGAAAACAGCCCAAGGTTTATCTTTATCTGCCACTGGCAACATGTATTTTCTTTGAATGTGGGTTTCAATGCTGTTTCAATGAATGTGAGTTTCAAGGGCAGAGAAGTTTTAATGCTAAGTCTATTTTCACTGTAAGACTGCATTGCTTTGTTTAGCAGATATCTATTAGTGTTTGTGCTGTAAAATGCAAAATAAAACCTTCAATTGAAGTCCGAATCATTGCAGAAGTAAAGCAGTATACATATTACAGTGTTTATTATAAATGTGGCGAAATAACCAAGGAATGGGACATTGGACTGGCTGCAGGGGGGAGGCTCCATTCAGCCATGATTTTGTGAAGGGGTAAGGGCAGCAAACTCAAAGATACCCCCGGCTGAACTATACTTCTCAACTGTCCAGATTTTTGCAGAATTAATGCATTTTTGCTTCTTATTTTTGGTTTGTTCCTCATAAAATGTGTGTTTTTCTGGCAAATCATTTAGGAATTAAGTCACTAAATAATGACAAACATTGAGTTTCAGACTTCATAACCTACAGAAAAATGCATGGTAAAGCAAGACCTGTTATTCTGTCAACTGTCTTAACTTTATACAAGAGCATTTTTAGTACTGTATGTATGTTCCCCCAATATATTTGGACTTGTCCAGATTTCCTGCATTAAGAGGTTGAGAGGTACGTGAAAATAAATCACTTTATAGAATTAGGAATATCCAAACCTCTCAACTGTCCCCAATTTTGGCTCGAAATGTTGCTCTCCCCCTAAAAATCCCTCTGCAAAATGGCAGTTTTGGAAGAAAATGTCGAGGGTTTACAATTATAAGTAACTGTAATGATCAGAGTCATAGATTACTTTTATTTCAGAAATGCATGTCAATGCTCTTATTTTGTCAGCTGCTCAAGTTAACAGTACTAATAGTAAAAAGGTGTCCCTTCTTTGGCAAGTTCCCAGCTGTATTGTGTGGCAATTTTATATTTTTGCTTCACATTTTTGGTCCTTTTTTCATAAGTTGTGCTTTTCTGGCAAATTAGTGGCAAATCATTAAAGACTGAAGTTAGAAAATAATGGCAGACGTTTGAGTTTCAGATTTCATACCCTTCAGAAAATTCATACTAATGCAAGACCTACTACTATTCTATTATATTTCTAAGTTTATAAGAGCAATATTTAAAAATTGTCCTTATTTTTGGGCCTGTGTCCCACTTCTCTATATGGCTTTGTCCAGATTTCTTGCTCTAGGTTGAGAGGTATGAATTCAGAGCCATCACCGTCAGCCAGAGACATTTCAAATTGTGACATACTTGTTGCACCCCACTCCCCCATATAGTGACTCTGGATGTGTCCAAGCAAGGCAAGGAGCTGTTATGCAGTGTAAGTGTGCAGAGTATTCCCACATCTAAGGTAGACACAACTACGACAGTGGCTTTTCATCTGTCCTTGATTTTGCAGAATGTTCTGGTTTTCTGTCATATTTTTATACTGCTGATTTATGCTTTTTATTATTCATAAAATGCATGCTGTTGCAGTGCCCTGTTGCTCTGTGTTTAAGTAGCAATGCTTTAATGACCATCAGGTAAGTTTATCGGAGATTGTAAGATGCAAGTAAACTTAAGAATTACCAACATTGAAAGCCTTTTTGTTGTTGCCATGCAGAGAATATTTCTATAACTAGATAGCACATAAGCCTTAGGTATTGAAATGCATATGACAGTATTTGTACTAAAGGACAGGATTACAGTATTTTCAGAAGCTCATTACATTTGTTGGAGACTTGCAGTCCTCTTTGCAGGCTTTACCCATAAACTAAACAGAATGCCAATCTATTATGTGTGGGCCATAACTTGTGCAGTAATC
This sequence comes from Protopterus annectens, assembly GCF_019279795.1. Taxonomy (NCBI): domain Eukaryota; kingdom Metazoa; phylum Chordata; order Ceratodontiformes; family Protopteridae; genus Protopterus; species Protopterus annectens. Next base: position 609,692,866 of record NC_056732.1, on the reverse strand, counting down.
CTTTAAGCAATTTATCTTGAACTTGTTTCTTGTTTGCTGATGTTCTTCGTGTTTCACTGTTGCAGTCATCACACTTTGGTTATCTGCCTGCAGGTAGTCCTCAGTCGGCCAGAATACCAGAGTCTTGGGACTTCTGTGTCGGTTGCTGTCGCCCCTTCCATGATGTGAGGTCATTAGGGGTATAAAGCATGCAGCCGACGCCGTTACATGAGTCTTTCTTGCTGAGAAGGAGCCTGAAGCAGAAGCAGTTCATAAGTGCCAGTTGGCCACTACCTGAAATTTTCATTTTTTTCGAGTTTCAGACCTGAAGTCTTCTAAAGCCAAGTACCCCGTTGGGGATTCTTTTTTCTTGCTCTAACCGATGTCAGAAAAAATTAACAATTGTCTTGCCTTTGGAAAGCAAATACCTCACAGAAATTTTCATTCTTACTGCATCACCTGTTTAGGCCCAGACCACGACGTCCCTCACTGTCGGTTTTGTGCCTTAATGCCCGAACCATTTTTAGTTGGGCTATTTTTGTAGCTAAATTCTTTTGCTCTCGTTCTCCATATTCCAAAATGTCTTCATTAAGGCATCCGACTACCGATCTTCTGAAAAAACACAAAGACAGAGTCAGACCACGTAGGTCAAAAACTGCCGACGACACTCCCGCTAAGCTAGTCACCAGTCCGCCGGTATTCAGTGAGGCGCCTTTGCAGCCCCTGGTGCCCGCTTCTGCAGATTCACATGCCTCTGCTGAGACCCATTCGGAGTCTTGTATGCCGCAAGATGCTTCTTCGACTATGGAACCTGTGGATGTCTCTACCTTGGATGGGTCCGGAGCTGGTGTGCAGGCACTGGCTTCTGAGGATGTACTCTGCCCTACCAATATTTATATTAAACCGACAACTTCATTTCCAACTAAAACTACCGAGTTTCTCAGGGCCAGAGTTCACACTATGCCTAGAAAACCGATGTCCAAAGTGCATGCTTAAGCTCCCATGCCACAAAAACAAATGCTTAGAATGGCTGAAGACCTTATTACACTAATTAGGGGAAGCCAGCCTTCCCCTGCCAAAGACAAAGAATTGAACTTCCTTCTGATTCTACAGACCAGGAGTCTGGATGACTATGACCCTTCTGATTACCAGGACATACCCTTATCTACCTATGAGTACTCGGATGCAGAGGAATCCATTTCCTCTGCCTCCCCTCCAGAGGACTTTTCTTTTGGTGAAAACTTGCATACCTTAAGAGATCATTTCCGCTGGGAATGCCAGGACTATCCTCAGTCCTAAAAGAGTCTCAGGGAATTTTCAGATTTGCCTCAGCACAGGCCTCTAGCTATACTCCCTGTCCTGGATATTGTAGATGATGTCTTCTTGGAGTCCAGTCTTACTCCTGACACCGTACCACCAGCTCCTAGAAAACCTGATAGGTACTACAGAGTACCTGACTCTCACAAATTTCTCTTTAAGAATCCTACTGCAGATCCAGAGACAGTTTCCTAGGGACCTAAAGGCATTAAGGCTACTACAGCCAAAAACCCTACCCCTTCAGACAGGGATTCTAGAGCTTTAAACAGATTGGGTAAGAAGGTATATAACTCTGCAACTCTTGCCATCAGGGCTTTGAATTGCCAATTTCACATGTTGAAGTACCAGCAACATATTATGGAACTAATTAAACAAAAAAATGGTGTTACTTCCCTGCATGCAAAAAACTGGATGTCCATTACCCAGGACCGATGGGTCCTAAGCATTGTATCCCAGGGATACAGATTCTACTTGCACTCACTGCCAACTCCAAGCGGGTTGCCAGACCTTCCTCCAAACCAGTGGGCAGAGGCTCAAAAGCAAGTACTTTCCCTTCTCCATATCAGGGCTATTCAACCTGTTCCAGTAGAACAAATGGGACTGGGTTTCTACTCCAGAATGTTCCTGGTGCCCAGAAAAGAGGGCTCTTGGGCGCCCTATCCTGGATCTATCATTCTCAACACCTTTCTGGTGGTCCTAAAATTCAGAATGCTTACACTGCAAAAACTTCTTCCTATGCTAGCCAAGGATGCCTGATTAGTCACCCTAGACTTAAAAGAAGCTTATCTGCATATCCCCATAAGGGAGTCTTGCAGGAAATATCTACGTTTCAGGGCAGGCTCTATGCACTATCAGTTCACTGCACTTCTTTTTGGCTTATCTACTGCGCCCAGAGTATTCACAAAATGCCTGGCTCCAGCCATTGCATACTGCAGGCAGAGAAATATTTAAATCTACCCATACTTGGACAATTGCCTGATTCAGGCGGGCAGTCAGGAGTTGCTCCTTCAGCACCTGGCATTTGTAAAATGACTTCTAACTTCACTGGGATACACCATCAACGAAAAGAAATCACAACTGGTGCCCAACTAACAACTTGTATTCCTGGGAGCAAGCTTGAACACAACTTCCCAGATGGCATTCCTCACTCCAGAAAAGCAGGTCCATTTGACAAACTGTTTCAAACTAATGGCCAACAAAACCCAGCTATCTGCAAGGAAAATACTGCAAGCCCTAGGGTTCATGACCTCATGCATTCTCCTAATTCCATATGCAAGACTGCATATGAGGAAACTTCACTGGTACTTAAAAAGTCTCTGGTGTCAACATTCTCAGGACCTGGAAACAGTGATTCGTATCATACCTTGTCTAAGGGCAGAGTTCCTTTGGTGGGCAGAAGCATGCAGCCACAACAAGGGACTTCCTTTCACTCAACCCCTCGCCGCCCAAACCCTGACAACAGGTGCATCAGACTATGCATGGGGTGCTCACATGGCAGGGAAATGCATTCAAGGCAAATGGAGCCCAGGACAAATTCACCTGCATATCAATCAAAAAGAGATGCTAGTTGTACAGAATGCTCTGTCAGTCTTCAAATACCTTATCCTTCCAGGACAGCTCCTGATAAAGACATGCAACACCATAGTTATGTGGTACATAAACAAGCAGGGCAGAACTCATTCGTACCCACTCTGTAGGTTAGCCATGGCTCTGTGGAACATAGCCTTGAGCATTCAAATGTACCTACAAGCTCAGTTCCTGCCAGGCAAGCAAAATTCACTGGCAGACGACTTAAGCAGAAATCTTCTGGACCCTCATGAGTGGAAACTGGACCCCAACTCATTCAAACTTCTAACCCAGAGGTGGGGAACACCGGTGGTGGACCTTTTTGCCTCCCCCCAAAATCACCAATTGAGCAAATTCTGCACCAGGAACCCTCACAGCAGAGCCTGGAAGGTGGACGCCCTATCCTTTATATGGGAAAACCTCTCAATTTATACCTTTCCTCCTCTGCCCCTCCTCTCCAGAGTACTACACAAGATCAGACAGGACAAGGGCCACGCCAGCACTGGTACCCACTCCTACACAGTCCGACAGCAGTGCCACCCTGGCACCTACATCACACACCTTCCCTGCTATCTCAGCAGGAAGGATAGATTTTGCATCCACAGCTGCAAACCCTAATCCTTGCAGCCTGGCTTATTCTCTAAATGCACCACCAGCGTCCCTCAGCAAACAGATGCTGGATGTCATCCTTGAGGCCAGAAGGCCTAGTACTAGGAAATCCTATGCTGAAAAGTGGAAAACATATTGTTCTTGGAGTCAGTCTCAAGGAAAGGACACAGGTGTGCCCAACTTACCTCAAATCCTTGAATACCTAGCAGAGCTGCTCCACAGAGTCCTATCCTTCTCATCTGTTAAGATTCATGCCTCTGCCATCTCAGCTCATTATAATACTGAGCCCTCCTCTCTTTTCTCACCCTCTCACCAAACAGTTCCTGAGAGGGGCTAGCAATTTAAGGCCCCCTAGGAGAGCTCCCACCTCGACCTGGGACCTTAACTTTGTACTGGAGAAGCTCACACTTCCCCCCTTTGAACCCGCTGCTTCAGCAGCGTTAAAATTCCTCTCTTGGAAAACAGCCTTACTTCTAGTTATTACTTCAGCAAGAAGAGTGTCTGAGTTACAGGCACTAATGGCGGTGGAGCCCTTCATTATTTGCCATGCTGACAGGGTTTCCCTCAGGACTAACCCTTCCTTTATGCCCAAGGTGGTATCCAGTGTGGCTTAAACCAATCCATCCATTTGCCAACCTTTTTCCCTAATCCTCAGAATAAAGGGGAAAGGATCCTGCACTCCTTGGACATGCACAGAGAGCTCAGGTTCTACCTTGACAGGACTAAGCCTTTCAGAAAATCTGACCAGCTGCTAGTCACCTTTGCTACAGGGGTAGAGGGTTGCCATTTCAAAGAAAACCATTTTCAAATGGATAGCACAATTCATCCATTTCTGCTACAAGCACCATGGAAAACCTACCCCTCTGGGGATCAGAACTCATTCCACTAGAGCTACTTCAAATTCTACAGCATTTCTCAGGGGAGTCCCTACCAGGGACATCCTGGAAGCTGCAGCCTGGAGATGTTCATTGTGTTACCCTGCTGCAGTCATCACACTTGGGTTATCCTGCCGTCAGGCGGTCCCGCAGTCGGCCTGAGTTCCAAAGTCTTGGTCCGGCATTGGTTGCTGTCGCTTCTTCCCTGACGTCATTGCACCAGGGGTATATAAGAGGCATCCGATGCCATTTTCTTCAGTCTTTCTTGCCGCATGGTGCCCGAAGCAGAAGCAGTTCGCAAGTGCCGGTCAGCCGACACCTGAGATTTTCGATTCGAATTTCAGTCCGAAGTCTTCAATAAAGCTAAGTACCCCATTGGGGAACCTTTTCTTGCCTCAGTCCGATGTCAGAAAAAGTTAACAATTGCATTTCTTGTGGGAAGCAAATACCTCATAAGGACTTCCATTCTTATTGTATTCCTTGCCTAGGCCCAGACCACGACGTCACAGGTTGTCGGTTTTGTGCACAGTTTAATAAACGAACTATCAAACGCCGTTTTGACTTCGCACGACATTACTTTGGTAGGAAATTTAATTATATCATGCCGTCGGAGCAGCCGACGACTGGCATGCATAAAAAACGCAAGGAAAAGGACAGGCAGCCTAGGAACAAGCCAGACTCCGAGGCCTCTGCTGGGCCTGTCGCCAGTTCTCCGGTTTTCAGTGGGGCACCTACGCAGCCCCTGACGACCACAGAATTGGAACCCCAGACAGCTTCAGATTCTCAACAGGAGTGTACTAGGCCGTCACAGCCATCTTCATTAGGCCCTGCCGACACCGGAGCAGAAGGAGGTCCCGGTGCAGTAGAAATACCTTCGGTTGCAGAAGGTGTCTTCAGACCGACTACACTCACCATTAAATCTTATGCTAAGCTTAAAACTCCATTAAAACCAAAAAATACTGTACATCAGTCTCCATTTCAAGGCCCCATGCCTAAGAAACAGATGCTTAAGGTGGCTGAAGATTTGATTACCCTAATCAGGGGTTCCCATCCCCCTCCAGATAAAAGACCAAGACAAGAGGAGGATTATGCTTCCTCTGACCAGGTTTCTATTTCCTCAGTTTCTTCTGAGGAACAGGATTATGCTTTTCCCCCTTATGAAGACTCTGATGCTGAAGACTCTATTCCCTCAGCATCTCCCCCTGAAGACTACTCCTTTGGGGAAACTTTACATACCATGAGGGAACATTTCCACTAGGAAGGCCAGGACTACTCTGATTCTAAGAAAAGGCTCTGAGAGTTCCTTTTACAACCCCAGCACAGACCACTTGCTATCCTTCCAGTTTTAGACATTGTGGATGATGTTTACTTGGAGTGTAGTCTAAATCCAGACTCTCTACCTCCTGCTCCAGCCAAACCAGACAGATACTACAGAGTACCTGACTCACACAAATTCATTTATAAAAACCTTGTGGCTGACCCAGAAACAATTTCCCAGGGTCCCAAAGGGGCTAAAGCTTCTATGGCTAAAAATCCTGTGCCCTCTGAAAGGGATTCCAGAGCCCTAGTTAGATGGGGAAAGAAGATATACACCTCAGCTACTCTGGCTATGAGAGCATTAAATTGTCAGTTTCACATGCTGAAATATCATCAATTCCTAATGTCTCAATTAAAACAAAAAATTAGCACACATTCTGAACAGTCTGAATTCAAGGAAATGCAGGATCTGTTGCATGCAGCTGAACAGGTGGGCAAACATACTTTACAATGTGGATTTGATTCATTGGAAGCTTCCTGTAGAGCAGCTGTTACTGGGTCTGTCATACGTAGACTTGCTTGGTTAAAAGAACAAACCCTACCTGATCATGTTAAAGCAAAATTATTGGATGCACCTTTACAGCAGGATGTATTATTTGGTGTCAAAGCAGAAGAGGTTTTAAAGAAAATGGAGAATAAGGCAAAGTCTATGCAGACGGTCAAGGATTTTTTACAGGTACAACCCCCTCGTTTCAGCAGAAATTGGCCAACAAAAAACTGGTCCATTCCAGCTTCTGACAGATCACAGAGGGGCAAATACAGATGCCCAAGGGGCAAAGGTCAGTCACAAGGCCCTTACAAACCTCGCCAATGGGGCAGTGCTACCCAGAAAGGAGGAGAAGACAGGCCCCAAGCTAACAGAAGACAAACACAATGACTCAACCCTCAAACTACCAAGCAAATCTCTCTTGGCAGCTCCCTTGGGAGGAAAATTAGCACTTTTTGCAGACAACTGGCACATCATCACAAAAGACAAATGGGTCCTAAACATTGTCTGACAAGGATAGAGATTCCACTTTCATACCTTGCCAAGGATAAAAGGAATGCCAAACCTGCCATCAAATCAATGGGCAGAGGCACAAAAACAAATTACAGCTCTCATGGACATGAGAGCCATTCAACAGGTACCTACACAGTAGCAAGGACAAGGATTTTACTCAAGACTCTTTCTAGTCCCAAGAAAGGACAAAGCATGGAGACCCATTCTGGATCTTTCAGTTCTGAACACCTATCTGCAAGTACCAAAATTCAAGATGCTAATACTACAGCAGCTTCTTCCCATGCTGGGCAAGAATGCTTGGCTAGTAAAGTTGGACCTCAAGGAGGCATACCTGCATGTCCCTATCAGACAAAATTGCAGAAGATACCTCCACTTCATTGCCAGGTTCAACCCATTATCAATTTTCTGCACTGCCCTTTGGCTTATCTACTGCGCCCAGGGTCTTCACAAAATGTCTGGCACCAGTAATTGCATACTGCAGACAAAGAGGAATTCAAATCTACCCATACCTGGACGACTGCCTTATTCAAGCAGAAAGCAAGGACATTCTTTTAATGCATCTGGCATGTCAAACACCTTCTAAGTTGCCTAGGGCACACAGTAAACGAAAAGAAATCAAAACTAGTGCCCTCACAAAACATAATATTCCTGGGTACCAGCCTGAATACAATGGCCCAGATGGCTTATCTCACGCCAGACAAGCAACAACAGCTGACTCAATACTTCAAAATAATGGCAACAAAGACCCAACTCCCTGCAAGAAAAATTCTGCAGGCCTTGGGATTCATGGCATCTTGCATACTACCAATACCATTTGCAAAACTGTATATGAGGAAATTACAATGGTACCTGAAAAGCGTATGGACTCAGCACAGCCACAGCTTGGAAACAATGATACCACTCATTCCCTGCCTTCAACAGGAGTTTCTATGGTGGGCACAGGCATGTCACCTCAACAAGGGTCAGCCTTTCACCTTACCCACAGCCAGGCAAACTATGACAACAGATGCATCGGACTATGCGTGGGGAGCACACATGGCAGGACAGTGCATTCAGGGCAAATGGACTACAGATCAAAGGCATCTGCATATCAATCAAAAAGAAATGCTAGCAGTACAGAATGCCCTAACAGCTTTCAAGGACCTCTTAGCACCAGGAAAACCTATTCAGACAAATGGAAAAGATTCCCCTTGATCCCAACATTCCTCAGATTCTACAATATTTAACTGAGATGTTGCACAAAGGACTTTCCTTTTCATCTATTAAGATCCACGCCTCAGCAATTTCAGCTCATTACAACACGGATCCTCCTTTATTTTCACATCCACTCCAAAGACAGTACCTCAGAGGGGCTAAGAACATAAGACCGCCCAGGAGAGCACCAACACCTACTTGGGATCTCAACTTTGTTCTGGAAAAGCTTACACTGCCGCCCTTTGAACCAGCTTTTTCAGCTGACTTAAAATTTATTTCATGGAAAACTGCCCTGCTACTAGCAATAACTTCAGCTAGAAGAGTCTCAGAGCTACAGGCACTAATGGCAGTGGATCCTTTCCTCATTTTTCATCAAGACAGAGTCTGTCTACGAACTAACCCTTCCTTTATGCCAAAGGTGGTATCCAGTGTGGCCCTAAACCAAACCATTCATTTGCCCACCTTTTTCCCAAATCCCCAGAACAAAGGAGAAAGACTCCTGCACTCTTTGGATATTCACAGGCAATTACGTTACTACTTGGATAAAATTAAGGCTTTCAGAAAATCTGACCAGCTCTTTTGTAGCCTATGCTGCAGGATCACAAGGAAAAGCTATCTCAAAACAGACCATTTCAAAATGGATAGGACATTGCATACATTTCTGCTACACACATCATGGGAAACCAGTACCTGCTAACATTAGGTCCCACTCCACCAGGGCTACAGCTACATCAACAACCGTTCTCAGGGGGGTGCCAACCAAGGATATTCTGGAAGCTGCAACTTGGAGTTCAGTGCACACCTTCACCAAACCCTATCACTTACCTCTATATTCTAAGACTAGAGCTGGTTTTGCCACTGCAGTTTTGCAGGGCCTACTAGCTTCTTCTAACCCTGTTTAGCTCCACCACCCATCCTTAGCTTTGGGATTCTACCCAAGTGTGATGACTGCAGCAGGGTAACACGATGAACATAGTACAGTTTTGTACCTACCATAAATGTAGATGTTCGAGTGTTCACCCTGCAGCAGTCCAGGTTACCCTCCCTCCATCCCCTCTGAAGTAGCTGTACTTATCTATACCATTCTATCCTATACAACCTCTGTGGTGTATTTGCCTGTGCCTGAAGGTATTGTTTTATTTTTATATGTACATTTTTATACAGCAATATATATATATATATTGCCTACCTATTTGAGGCACCTGACATCTGGGGCAAGAAAAACTGAAGAAAATGGCATCGGATGCCTCTTATATACCCCTGGCGCACTGACGTCAGGGAAGAAGCGACAGCAACCAATGCCGGACCAAGACTTTGGAACTCAGGCCGACTGCGGGACCGCCTGACGGCAGGATAACCCAAGTGTGATGACTGCAGCAGGGTGAGCACTCGAACATCTACATTTATGGTAGGTACAAAACTGTACTTTCTGTACACACCTTCACCAAGCATTACCACTTACCTATTTTTTTCTAAATCCAGAGCTGGATTTGCTACAGCAGTCTTACAAGGCCTGCTAGCCAGCCCTAACACCTCTTGACTGCCTCCACCCTTTCTCAGCTTTGGGAATCAATCCAAGTGTGATGACTGCAACAGTGAAACACGAAGAACATAGTGCAGTTGTGTACACTTACCATAAATGTAGATGTTCGAGTGTATTCACTGTTGCAGTCTTGGTTTCCTTCCCTCCATCCCCCTAGTTTTCTATATCCTTTCTACCTATCCTCTTTATGGCCATCTTTTATGGCAGGGGTATTTACGTTTTACTGGAGGTGTTCCACACCAAGTAATAGCTTCCTATTTTGGGGGCTCCTGGCATCTGGGGCAAGAAAAACTGATTTAATGGCGTTGGCTGCATGTTTTATACCCCTGACGACCTGAAGTCATGGAATAGGCGACAGCAACCAATGCAGAAATCCCAAGACTCTGGTATTTGGGCCGACTGAGGACTACCTGCAGGCAGATAACCCTGCAACAGTGAATACATTCGAGCATCTACATTTATGGTAAGTGTACACAACTGTACTTTTATTTTTTACTTTGATCATGTCTTCCTCATGAAACAAGCAGATAGTTTTTGTCAGGCAGCAGGTCTTTTTGGATAAGAAACATTTTTACAAGTGGGGATATCACAGAGATTGCTACTTTCAGCATGTTACTTGGTAATTTTATAAAGCTGAATATAAATTATAATTAGAACTGCAGTGCAAGGAGAAGTGGTTTGAGTTGAGTGGTGCTAGTTTTTTTTATACTTGATTTTGACTGGCATTCCAGTAATGTATTTAAAAAGTAATTTATTTTTTCATGCCTCACAACCTTTGTGTTTCCATCTAGATATTAAGTAAGCTGTCATGTAGCCAATGCATTGAAATATTTTTTTTCTTCTACACTTCATTTTGTCTTGATTGGACTCTCGTAGTGACGGTTTGGCACTCAGGGCAGTGTGTTTAATTAAATTAAAGTTCCAGTTGTTGTGGTTTTGAGCATAGCTCCATCCCTTTCTAATTGTCACACCCCTTCCCACTGGCCCCACTCATTCAGCTGTCTCCTGCAGCCACCCCTTTAGTTTTGAAGTCACCAGCCGCCACTGTCTGAAATATAATTTTTGTCTCATCTAGCCCAGTCATTGTACCTTGGGGAATATTATATAAATTCTCTCCAAGTTCCTACTAGTGAATTCATGTCTTCCGTACCAAATAGGTGCATAGGGTTTGTAGTAGGCTAATGACCATAAGGGTCTTTTTAAGCCTAGCCATGCATCTCAAATCTCTGACATGTTCTGATACTCTTGATAAATTTAAGCAGGGGCTTGGTAGATGAAATATTTGCAAACAGGGGCCTGGGGCATGAACCATTTATAGTCTGCCTGTGTCCAGTAGAGTCATAGGTGCCAAACCATGGATGAATTTCCTTGCTCCCTGTCCATTTGTCCAAGTTATGCTTGAATTATGATAGGGAAGAAGTCTGCTTCACATGGATGGGGAGCCTGTTCCAGAAAAGGGTTAGTCTGTTAATAATAAAAAACCAAGTTGGTGCAGAAATACGAAGATGTAGACACCAGAAGTATAATCCAAGCGTTTAATTAGACCACAGAAAAACGGAAACAATGCAACAATGTTAATACCTATTTCTCTCTCCAACAGGTCTTGTTTATATCACAGGCAAGGTTTAAGTCTATAGAACATGTAATTCTGGTGTTGTTTGTTTTATGGATATTCAAGGAGGTCCATCGGGGTGATATGTGACAATGGCTTGTGTGCCAGAAATAGATCTCCCCTCAATAGCCTGTAGGAGACAAAATATAGGGATAGGGCCTTGAGACGGTCTGCACAGGGCATGTTACTTATGTCCTCTATTCTTTTAGTGTGGAACCTTGTGGACATTCTAATTGTTGTATGTACCCCATTAGGCACATACCAGAGGGGAGATTATACTCAATGATAGGTCTGATAACTGCTGAATACAGTGGAACAATGACTTCCTTGGACCGAGATGTCATCTTTATTTAGAAGTTGCACAACATAGAATGATTTCTTCACTACTGTACACACATGATGTTCTAAGGCTAGTTTACTGTCTGTGTGTGTCCCTTCAAGTCCCTGACTACTAGATCAACTCTTAGGGGTATGTTGTCAGTATGATAGCTACCAGGGGTGGATGACTTCCCAAAAGATACTATTATGCATTTCTTGTTGTTTAGTTTTCGTCCATGGCCCCAACATAAGTTATCTGCCCGTGTCACCCCTTTCTGGAGATCATTTTTGTTGGTGGGGGATTCTACGACTACTCTTAATTTTCAGTCATCTACATATTTAGTCAGCCAGAGGCCCTTGACATTGGCCTTGACTTTAGAGAAGTAAATGCCAAAAAGGAGCTGTCCCAGGACCAATCACTGTGAGACTGTGCTTGTGACCGACATTTTCGTATAGGTGGACTCCCCAGTTCTAATTTTCTGGGTTCTGTCTGTGAGTGAGCTGGCTATTTATTGGGTGACATAAGGGTTTATACCTAACCTCTTGAGTTTGTCAACAATGCCTGAGTGGGGTATTATCTCAAATGCCTTGGCCAGATCAGGATAGGCATTGTGAACCATTTTGTACTCATCCATTGCTTTGGTGACCTTCTCAGAGAAGTCCACCAGGTTGAGTAGGCATTACCTGCCCTTGACAAAACCAAATTGAGTTGGGTCCAGTGTCTGGAGATTTCCTGTATAATTATTGATCATTTCATGATAATTCTTTCCTTGGAGTTGTATATGAGACTAGTGAGCCTTATGGGTCTGTAGTTTCCAGGATCTATAAATGGTCCACCTTTGTGCAGAAGGGTGACTGTTGGTGTACTTCATTCATAGGTTCATAGGTAGGTACTAGGCTATTGGCCCTAGGGCCTATATAAGCCTAACCAAATGTACCCTGGCTTTCACAAATCCTGTTTGGAGGCTAAAGTTAAATAGCAATTCCAGAGGACCTGATAGGTCATGTTTTATGCTGTTTAGAAGGCAACCTTTGATGCTCTCTGGACCCATTCTGCCTTAGAGAGAGCATCGAGGACCTATTTCTTAGTGATATTACGGGGAGATATATTTGATGATATTTCCTTGGGGAAGTTGAGGGTGAGCGTGGGTTAAAGTTTGAATTTGTCTGCCAGTAGGTTTGCTCTGTCTTCTGACTCAGTATAGGTGGCTCCATTAACAATGAGCTCCGCACATGGTTGTATATCGCTTCTGAGGTTGCGGACAAAGCTAAATAATGTCTTGTGGTTGTCGTTGGCCTGGAAGGCTAAATATACCTCAAATTTGGCTTTGGTTGACATTATTTGTCCTCTGAGTTGTTTCTTTAGTTTGATGAGAATGATTTTATCCTACTGGGGGCCGTGTCCCCTAATTTTGCCATGATTTTCTTCCTTCTGTTAATCTATTAATCGGACGGCACAATGGTGCAGCGGTAGCATTGTCGCCTCACAGCAAGAGGATCTCCTGTTCGATTCTCGGCGAAAGTGTCTTCTGTGCGGAGTCTGCATGTCCTCCCTTCGTTCGTGTGGGTTTCTTCCGGGTACTCCGGTTTCCTCCCACATTACAAAGACATGCATCTGGTGCATTTCTCCCTGGGCCTCCGCTGACAATTTAATTCGATCCAAGTCGGACTTTCCCGGTTAACAAATGTTAAATAAATAAATAAATATTGATATTGTGTTTCCACCATGGTGACTTGTTTTTTGAGTTGGTTCCGTACTTTTTTTCTGGTGAATACAGCTGCCTTCATGCAACTATTAACATGCTTGTATAAGATTTCTGTGAACAGTTCTGTGTAGGCAGCAGTGTTCTCAGGGTTTATGGGGTCTTGAAATTTTGCCAGGTTGTCACTTAATAGTTGAAAGTTAGCCTTAGTAGTTCCTAAACATCCCAGGAATAGCTAGGATTCCAGGTTTTATTTTTACTTCAAAAGAGATCATTTTGTGGTCTGACCTTACCATAGAAGTCATTACACTAGGAGGTGTGCAGCATTCTCCCATATTAGTGAGGACCATATCCAGTGTGTTTGCACACCTGTTCAGCATATTGACAACCTGGTACAGGGAATTTGTGTATAGAAATCCTGGAATTTCTGTGCCTGCATGTTTGGTGCCCAATGTGATTCCCAGTTAATAGTGGGGTAATTAAAGTCGTCCAAGAATATGGTATTGGGTTGGATGGATAGGTTTTCCATTAAGTTTAAATACATGTTATGGGTTTCTGGGGTCACAGAGGGGAACTTATAGCTTGCAAGGAAGTGATATGGGATCTTGCCCGTGGTGATTTGAATGTGGAAAAGCTCAAATGCAGTGTGTTTATTGACCAGCCTTGAAGTGTATGTATTTTTTATGTAAATCGAGACACCTCCACTGTTAGTCCCTGCCTGTGTAGTAGCTGGTCTAACTGTGTGGAAGGCATTATAGCCTTGAACAGCCAGTGCGCTGTCCACAGCTTTAAACCATGTCTCAGTGGCCACACAAAATCAGCTTTGTGTGGAGGGTTGAGAGAGCTAGTAGAGAATTTCTTGTTTAGACTCCTAGCACTGAGTAACCCCTTTAGATTTTCTTTCATTTGATTTGCTATGTCAGAAATACTTTCAGTTTTGTAAATGCCTAAAAAGACACTGTGGGTGGATAATGTTTTAGCGAATATTCAAAAGCCTAGAGGGGAGAGGTGCAGATTATCTCTGACAAAGCAGCATGGTCTTTTGACCATCTCTTTCCATGCTTCAGTATTGCACACCCCTTAGAATGACACCAGAACCTGAGCCAATTATTAAAGTAAGTCATCTTTTATTTCTATTGTGACATCATCCTTGGATAAGGTAAAATGCTGCTGAATAGTAGGTTCATACCAGCCTGGGACACGCATTCTGAGACCTCCATGATGTGTCTCTCCATGTAGTCTAGGAAGGTACGTCATTTACAACTGCATGGACTCTGACCGAATCGTAGTGGTATTTGTGGTCCAGTGGTCTGCTTGTGTGTGTAACGTGGCAGATCTGAGCCCCTAATAAGCAACTGACCATGACTTTCTCCTTACTCATCCTCATGAGAGGGACATCAGTGCATCTCACAATGGAGTCTTCAATGACCAGAATGTTGGATTGTGTGGTGACTTGCATTATGGGCTTAGAAGTAAAGGATCCGTGAGATATGTCTGTATGTGTTGATGTGAGTGTTGCTTTGAAAGAGTACATTCAAGGCTGTTGAGGGTATTTTTTATGTGTACTTCATCTAGAATGTCTGTGGGGGTTTAGGAAGGTTACATTTAAATGCATTAGCATGTGTGGGTCTGTGTCTGATTTGAACTGTGTGACAGATGTGTGTGCACTACTGACAACCTGATTGACATTAGGAGTGCTTTTATGTGAGAGCTTTGCCTCCAGTGACATTGTGTAAATACATCTCTCACATACCTTATTAGTCTAACAAGTGAAAAGCCAGCAGCTGGAAATCCAACGAAATATTTATTGAAATAACAAACAATGTTAAAAAATTACGATATGAAAACAGTTTTCATATCGTAATTTTTTAATTTTTTAACATTGTTTGTTATTTCAATAAATATTTCGTTGGATTTCCAGCTGGTGGCTTTTCGCTTGTTTTTCATTTGACTTTGTTTTGTTTTTTGGATATACCTTATTAGTCTGTTTGAGAATTATCTGGCTGTCAGTAAACATGAGGGAATGTCTTTGTTGCCTCAGGATGCCCATATTCACCAAGATGGTAATGGAAACCGTGGGAAAGTTCTTATCCATGGCAATGTTCCCTTTTTATTGATTAGATGGTTGGGGTGAGAATATAAAGTAATGCCAGGAGTATCTGGTTTGCAACTCTGTGGGCAGTGCTTTTCATTGCAGACTAGTTGCCCTGTGTGCAACTAGGTATTGGAGGAATTTCAAGGGTGCTTTTACAGGAAAAATGCCAACTCAAGGTGTCTGTGTCTATAGAGGGAACTGCTAAACACACTTGAGGAGATACTGATAAGTAGATCCTGGTAATTTATGGCTGAAGTAGGTAGGGCGATATTCAGAAGTTAGGTTAGACAGCAGCTAATCAAGCCATACTTATTGAAAAGAAAAAAATAGCTTCGTTAATGATGAAAAGGGAGGATATTTCACTGCCTGGCTACTACTAGTGCTCGTCTCACCACAGCTTGTTGCTGTGGTATACAATGCTCCTTTGCTTCTTCTCTCACCAGAAGCAAAACATTAGCAGCAGTCCCAAGATGAGAAGCAGGCCACAGGCTCATTGGTGATCAGCAGTCTTGTCCAAGATGATAAAGGAGTCTTTAGGCTTGCTGTAGCCTTTTCCTGGTAGATGTCTTGAATAGAAACCAGAACAATCAAGAAGGTCCAACACAGACACTCACTAACCAATCAGCTAATCAGAAACAGTCATGAATCAATGCCCTCTACTCCTTCTCTCACCAGGAGCAAAATATTACCACAAATTCCAAGCTGGTACCTATGAAGCAGTTGTCAGACTTCCAGGTGATAAGCAGTCTCCAGGAAAAAAAATGTTCCTATGCTTCCTCACTAACCAGGAGCAAAACAGAAAAACTAATCGCAAGATGACTACAGCAAGGCAGAATGTGGGCTGTGAGTTGGTTTGTACACTAACCAGTTAGATTGAAAGGGGGGGTAACTCAAGGTTTAGCAATCTAATGGAAAATCCACTAATTTTAAAAGAGCAAGATGGATTGAAAGTGTGTGTCACCTTGTATTCAGTCTCCAGGGAATACAGTGGGATGGCCAGTAAATTTTTAAATAGCTGAAGGGTAGTGATTTCACAGAGTGATAATTTGTGCTTACTCACAATAGTGAATGAGATTGGAGAGGGAAAGAAATATGTGGTCAAATTAACATAAGGGGCAGGCAACTGGAAAAACAGTTGAGAAATTTAATTTCTGTACGACTCACAAGAGAGACCACTGTGGTCTGTTTCCTAGTTTAAATATGCAGTTGAAAGTAGAATACAAGTAGACACAGTATATTGAAAATACAACAAAATACAGAAAATAGAAGAAAACAATGAAAACAATATAAAATACAGGAAAGCAACAACAAGCTAACGTTTCCCTCACAACAATCTATGGCATGGTCTAAGTGATATGTTCCGGTAAATCCATGTTTTTGTAGGGAGGCAAGTACCCATGTCCTAGATATGTAGGCTCATGTGTACATACTAGGCTAGCTGTACTTACAGGCTATTTGTAAGTCCTTGCCAATTTTCTTTCAGAGGTGAGAATCAAACCCTTTACCTGGCATCTGTACAGTAAACACCTTAACTATTATGACAATACTTAATTCTAACAATTTTCATAAAGTTCTTCAGAAATCTTCCTTCGTTTTTATATACTTCCTTCTAGGTCCCCCGTATACATCCTCAATGTTGTAAATCAAATTCCACTTCCCACCTATAAGTAATATTCCCTGCTGAATGCTGATTTTCTCTCAAATTTTCTTAAGCTCCATAATAGCAGTTTTAGGTGGAATATAAATACTTGCCACCGTAATCCCACCCTTTGTCAGTAGACCTTTACTACTACTACAAATCTACCATTATTATCTGCTTTTTAATTCTGTATTTATTGGAGCTCTTCTAGCAGTTAATACAAGTATTCTCCTTTTCATTGTCCTTTATATTTTGCTGAATATCCCTCCTAAAATAATTTTTTTATCAAATTAACACACTCAGTAGCCATTTTTATAAGAAGTCATTATTTCCACCTAATATATACGACAGCTTTTTAATGTCCATTTCCAGCTTTTGTGTTGCATATTCTCACTAATGTTTGGAAGGTTGATTATGTGTACAGTTATTTGTCATTTCCGTTTGTAGAAGAATTTCTGTTTTAATGAAAACTCTCAAAAAACCCCCCATAAAAAACACCGTAACTTATTAACTTAAACACCCAAAACTACGTACATCTTTAGTGAAGTTTAACCCTCCTGATAGGAGCAATTATCCCAAATTGAAAGATGCACACATAGGCAATACCTAACCTAAAATTAAGATGTTAAGTTGTCAATCTCGCCTTCATTCTTGCTGGATGGGTTCGGAGCCGATCCTCGGCTCCGACTCGGCCAATACTAAAGCTCGAGAGCTAATTCCACCGGCTCGAGGCTCCCCTATATCCCACAATGCTAGGCGGTAACTACCCAGATCTCGTTTGCCGCTATAGCTGACGAGGTGTGCTTTTCTACCGGCTCAGGCAGGTTAGTCAAATTTTTACCATTTGGTACTGCTAATAACCTCCTTTTTAGTTATAAAATATTTTCTATAGTTTTTTTCTAATATTTAGTTATATCGACCCCTATCTGTCGAACCCTTCCCCTCTTACTACTTGTTCTAGGCCTTCGGCCCTTCCCTCAACCTAGTCCCTTTTTAAATTAGTGTTGTAGGGGCTTGTGTGTATGTGTTTCTGTATAACTGTAATATTTTAATAATTTTTTCTGTAGAGAGTGTCTGGTTTGTGTGTGTGTGTGTGTGTCAGCCTCTCTTACCTTTACTATGTCTAAGGATAAGGTCTCAGGCTTCAAGAAGTGTGACTCGTGCTGTCAGAAAATGTCTCTGACAGATGGTCACACTTCTTGTGTGTATTGCCTGGGACCTGTGCACCTGCAGGACTCATGTATGTTTGCCATGGTTTCAGCCCTCGAGTCCTGCAGGAACGCAAGAACAAGTTGATCTTGCGGGGCTTGTTAAAGCCTGAAGGCCCCCCGACTCCGTCTGTGTCGGGGAAGCCCTCAAAAACTTCAAAGCAGTCGGCTCCTGCTCTTGAGTCGACTGCTGAGAAGTCTAAGCAGGATTTGACATCGGCTCCGGCCGGAGCCGATGTTCCTAAACCTCATACTGTTACCTCGGCTCCGGCTGGAGCCGAGGCTGATAAGACTTTGTCGGCTCCGATACCCTTATCGGAGCCACATTCGAGAAAGAGGTCCAGGTCCCCCTCTATCGGATCCATGCACTCGGCGCCAGCATCCCCTCTCCTTTCGGAGCGGAGTCACAAAACCCATTCCTCTCGGTCTTCCAGATTATCAGACCATGATTTGCAGAGGGTGGTGAGTAGACTTCTTAAGTCCGAGGCACTGGCCCAAATGCTGCATAGCCCGACTCACCAGTCAGTGGCTATTCCCGTTCCCCATTACATTCCTCCTCCGACTCCTTCGAGTTCGGAGCCAAGGCTTGTCGGAGCCATGACTGTCGGTGCGTCGGATCCGATACCTTCCATTTCGGCTCCGTCGTCTGCCCCGATCTCCTCTTTGGAGGGATCTCGGCGCTGAGCTTCCCTTGTCTGCTCCGAGGGGGCGAGTGGCATCGGACCCTTGTCCGACCCCGCTCTCCCTCTCGGAGCTTCGGCGCTGGTGAGTTCGGCTCCGACATCGGCTTCGGAGCCGTCTCTGTCGGTGCCGGGGGAGGTCCTTGTCTCTTCGGAGCAAGGACCTCGGGCCTTGCCTGACAGGGGTGCCTTCGTGGTCATGCGGAGCGTGCTAGAACCAGGTTCTGCCCCACAGTCAGCTCCTTAAGCCCCTCCATCTACAGTGCCTGCGGTGATTTCTACTCACCCCCTTGTCCCACACCGCATCAAGATTCCCCATTGGGAATTTCCTCCTCTTCCGAGGTCTCTCCTGACCCTGTAGGAGATCCCCCTAGGAAGAGGCAGTGCAAGAGGAAGCACATTGACTCCCCTGAGTCTATCACCTCTGACACTGACTTAGAGGAATCCGAAGGGTCCCCTCAATCCCCCTCTGAGGATGTCTCCTTTGCGGACATCCTTGAAATCCTCAAACAGAGGGGGAACTGGCCAGCCCTTAATCCTTCGGAGGATGAGTCAGTGTATCTTGAGGCGTTTGGTTCTCGCTCTTCTACCTCCTAGGTGTCCCCTCCCTTTGACCCCCTTATGGAAGTGGTGGCAAGGAAGGCTTGGACGGCTCCTGACTCAGTGGAACCCACCCCGAGGAGACCATCCAAATTTATTACTGCCCCCAAAGACAAATTTTTATCCAAAGGTGTCCCTGTTGATGCCATGGTGGTGGCTGCGGCCACAAAGAAGGAGTTAGCTGATCCTTTGGTTCCTGTCCATCCTCCTAATAAGGAATCTAGGACCATGGACAGGTACGGCAAGCGGATGTTCTCGTCAGTGACCTTTTCAATGCGGTCGCTGAACTACTTATGCCACTTCACTCGTCTCCAAAGAGATTTACTCAAGGATATGCGTGAATTGATGAAGGATCCTACAGCTGAGGGGTTCAAAGACTCAATGAACTCCCAGTTGGCAACCCTAAATTCCATTGTTAACTCCTCCATGCGGCTGGTCTCATACGCAGCAGATGGGGCGAGTAGAGCCGCAGGCACAGGTGTTGTCTTACGAAGGCACGCCTGGATGCGGCTATGCAACTTCGCGGACCCTTTCAAGACGTCCTTCACCAACTCTCCCTTTGATGGATCATCATTGTTTGGTCCACAGGTGAAGGATACATTGACCAGGTGCGAGGTGGAAGGTAAGACTCTCTCTGCCGTAGGAGTCCGTTTTTCTACCCCTTCTAGACCCTATCCCAAAGGTCAAAGGGGTGGAAAGATGTGGTTCCGCAAACAATCCCAGGGAGTCTCATCTGACGCACAAGGCCGATTCCCCTCTAGAGGCAGAGGGGGGAATAATAATAGACGCCGCCCTAGAGGCAGAGGAGGTCCGCAAAACCAGGGTAGCAGAGAAATGTTCTCTGACAAACCCTTTCAGCACCCCTGAGGGGCTGCCCGGCTGTCCGCCTTCGGAGGCAGTCGGGGGAAGGTTATCACTGTACCCAAAAGCCTGGCTTTCCCTTACTCAAGACAAATGGGTACAGTCGATCATATCCGAGGGTTACAAAATTCCCTTCATTCACATTCCAACCCAACCAAAAAGATCCCTTCCAGACGTTCCACCCGGTCTAAGGGAACAAGCAGCATTAGAAATTTCGAAGCTGCTATCAAAAAGAGTCATCCAATCAGTCCCAGCAGACCAGCAAGGATCCGGAATCTACTCCAAATTCTTTTTGGTACCAAAAAAAACAGGGGACTGGAGACCCATACTGGATCTCAGCTACTTAAACAAGTTTGTCAAGAAAACAAAATTCCGGATGGTCACGCTACAGTCCATTCTACCCTTCTTGGGTCAGGACAATTGGATGTGCTCGATAGATCTTCAGGACGCGTACTACCACATCAAAATGAACCGACGCTCCAGGAGATATCTCCGCTTCAGGCTGGGAGCCAGTCACAACCAATTCAGGGCCCTGCCCTTTGGTCTCACTACAGCCCCCCGGGTGTTCACCAAATGCATAGCAGTGGTCACAGCTCACTTGAGACGCCAAGGATTCCAAGTGTTTCCGTATCTGGACGATTGGCTCCTTACTGCCACCACCAGACATCAGCTTCTCCTATCCAGGGACTTCACCATTCAATCTTGTCAAGTTCTAGGCATTTCAATAAATTTCAAAAAATCTGCCTTGTCAGTCTATTATTTTTATAGGCGCCACCTTAGATACACAGACCCTTTCAGCCAGACTCACAGAGCAGAGGGTGTTAGACATTCGGAACCAAGTGTCCCTTCTCTTACAATGTGTCAAAGTCAAAGCCAGACTGGTGTTGAAGGTACTAGGACTCATGGCAGCAGCTATACCCTTCTCCCCTTAGCTCGCTTTCACATGAGGATCCTCCAATGGATGCTTTTTACTCAATGGTCCTTTCAACGACTCCCGTTGTCCCATACCATATTGATAACTCAAGTATGCAAGAATCAACTGTCTTGGTGGATCACATCACCTCAGCTTCTCCAAGGAAGACCCTTCACCCCCCCCCCCCAGTTGCCACATTGACAACAGATGCCTCCCTGATCGGGTGGGGGGGCATTATCAGGGCAGGACAGTCCAGGGCACGTGGCAACCCTTCGAGTGCCACTTGCACATAAATGTCTTAGAGATGAGAGCAGTGCTTTTAGCATTGCAAGCCTTTCACGACTCTCTTCCCAAGGGGACTATTGCAATTCAGACGGACAACATGTCCGTAGTGTGGTACATCAACAAACAAGGCGGAACCAGATCATACCCTTTATGTCGAGAAGCACTCAGACTTTGGCAATGGGCGATCTCTTCTCAGCGTTTTCTGATAGCAACGCATATTCCCGGGAAATCCAACGTTATTGCAGACAAATTGAGCAGAGCAATTCTCATGCCACACGAGTGGTCTCTAAAGAAATCAGTTCTAGAAGAAGTATTCCTAAGATGGGGCCAACCTTGCTGCGATCTTTTTGCTACTCCCCAAAACAGCAAGTGTCACGACTTCTTCACTCTCTTCCCGTTACCAGGCCATCCCACCAGAGACGCTCTAGTCCACGATTGGCCCGGGGACTTCTGTATGCCTTTCCCCCCTTTCCACTGATACCTCAACTAATTCAGAAAGCCATCGCCTTGAGAGTGACAATGATCCTCATTGCCCCTTACTGGTCTCGACAGATATGGTTTCCCTTTCTTCATCGTTACCTTTTGGAGCAGCCATGGCATCTGGACCCAGTACCAGATCTAATTACCCATCAATTGGGTCAGCTGCACCAATCTCTGTCTTCTCTAAACCTCACAGCGTGGTTTCTCCGATTCCAACCTTAGCCAGGCTTCCCTCAATATCTCGGTCGGTCCGAGATGTTTTGATAGCCTCTCATAAATCCTCTACCCGGAAGATTTATACTAGTAAATGGAAACGTTTTTCCCTTTGGGCATCATCGAAAAACATAGATCCCTTTACTGCACCTATCCAGTCTATTTTAGACTTTCTAGCAGAACTCTTTCATTTAGGATCTTCTGCATCAACCATTAGAGTTCAATTGGCTACCATATCAAATTTTCATGTTGGTGTCTCAGAATCCAGCATCATGGCTCACAAACTCTGTAAAGCCTTCTTAAGGGGTGTATTTCTTCTCAAACCTCCAATCAAAGACCCTCCGCCTCAATGGGATTTGAACTTAGTTCTGGCATCTTTAATTCTTCCCCCCTTTGAACCGGCGGCTTCATGTTCTCTGAAGTTGCTTTCTTGGAAGACACTTTTTCTGGTAGCTATAACTTCAGCGAAAAGAGTATCTGAACTCCATGCTCTGTGCAGTCGTCCTCTTTACTTAGTTTTTCACAAAGACAGGGTATCCCTCCGGACTAATCCATCCTTTTTACCTAAAATTTCTTCTCAAATTAACCTAAACCAAGTTATTGATCTCCCCGTTTTTTTCCCTAACTATTCAAATAGGTCAGAGCAAAAGCTGCATTTTTTGGATGTTCATCGCCAACTGAGATATTACTTAGACAGGACTAAACAATTCAGGAAATTTGATCAATTGTTTCTGTCATATGCAGAAGGTAGATTGGGCCTTCCAGTCACTAAAGTACCCCTTTCTAGATGGTTCACGTCTACAGTTACTTTCATCTATGAGATCAGACATCAAAAACTACCCTCAAGACCTAGAGCTCATTCAACTAGGGCATTAGCTACATCCGTAGCCTTTCAGGACAGGTTGCCAATAGATTCAATTTGTGCAGCAGCCACCTGGGCTTCTCCTCATACATTCATTTCACATTACAAATTGGACATGGTTTCCAGAAGCCGTGCCAATTTTGGTTCCATTGTTCTCAAGAGTCTGTTCCGATAGGCCACCTGGGATAAGGTGCTAGGGACGCGGTCCCATCCAGCAAGAATGAAGGCGAGATTGACAACTTAACATTAAGAAGTTATGTACCTACCATAACGTTCCATGTTAGTTGTCTTCTTCTCGCCTTCTTTCTTGCGTCCCTCCCTCCTTCCCCCAAGCCTGGACAGACCGACCGGAATTCTTTTGTGTTTCTTCTTCTGAAAGTTGTTACTCCCACACATCCTCCCACCTCTTCTATCTTTACTGAGGTCTGCCTTTCCTTTACGCTGACTGTTTGAGGTGGGTTTCCTTACTCCATTCTATGGAGACTAGGATTGCTTGGTATAGCTATCAAACGAGATCTGAGTAGTTACCGCCTAGCATTGTGGGATATAGGGGAGCCTCGAGCCGGTGGAATTAGCTCTCGAGCTTTAGTATTGGCAGTCGGGCCGAGGATCGGCTCCGAACCCATCCAGCAAGAAAGAAGGCGAGAAGAAGACAACTAACATGGAACGTTATGGTAGGTACATAACTTCTTAGTCATCTATGCCAAAACTCAGTGTTAACCGCCTGTTCTCCTACTTAAAATAATTGCTGCCTGTTCTTGCCTTAACTTTAACCCTCTCTCTAGATGTGAAAAACAGCTTGTGTGTTTTCAGAAAACATTAATCTTTACCCTTAAAAAAGTGCTTTGGCTTTTTTATTGAAAGTCAGCTTGCCTTCATGGAAACCTAAGAATAAAATGTATATATACTCTCAGCTACAGACGTCTGAAACTGAACATTCATTTGCTAAAGGAAAGGATTTCATTGGATTGAGTGTTCTCATACTTGTTTGCTTTTACAAAAATACTTATTAGATTAAGCCAAGAACATTAATCCAGACATTCACTTATGCAAAAGTAAGAGAAACCACCATATTAATCCTAAATATCCCCCACCTCAAAACCCCAAGGTAACAGCATATTAACTTAAACATTGTTTAATTTAGATCCTCCAGGAAAAAAATATTCTGAAGATAGCTAGATATAACATCTTGAATCTCACACCTGCCTCTCAACATTCCCTGATTGTTGAGATAAATTTGTTTCTGTTCTGCTGGGTGTACAGTGAATTGTCATTATTCACAAAGACTCTAGTGTTTCCAATCTTTAATTTGTTTTCTGGGACAATGCACTCATCTCCATTGACTTTTTTCAGTCTTGGCCAGGGAACGGTGTCTGGTTAAGTGACTTGCACAAAGTTACACAGTTAGGCAGTGCAGGCTTGAGGGAATCAAACTTGCACCACTGAACTACAGGAAACTGGTCATTAACAGTTCCTTAATCCTCTAAGCCAACTACCAGACATATAATTTGCCATTCTGCTACAGTTTCCTAAGGATCAACTCTTTCTTCTGATGTGATTGTTTCCTTACTAATACAGGTCTTAATTAATACAGTGTGCTTCTTCCAGTTTCTCTGATACAGCAGAAATTCTAAGGTTTTCCCTGCATGCTTTTGTGACGACCCACCACTGCCAACCAGTATGTTAAGTTGATATTGTACCTCTGGGCCAGTAATCCAGGAGCCTCATTCCTCACCACTAGCACTTGTGGGGGGACGTTCACTGGGAGGATAACAGGTACACACACAGGATTTCCATATGCAGCTCTATGCATCAAGTGCATTTCCCCCTAAGAGCACAGAGAGACCACAGTCAATCTGGGGTTGGTTTCTCCCTCCTCCTCCAGATCCCCAGTAAGACCCCCCCACTGGCACAGCTATAGAGTTGAGATCTCAGCTGAGTGACAAAGCCAAGACCTCCAGCACCCTCTCTGTCCAACCACTGCTTTGTGTCCCTACCCAAGTAGCTGACACACACACTTTTTGAGGTTTGATTTATATACAAACACACACGGGAAAGGCTGGCACAGGTACACTAGCTAGCCCCCCTTCTGCCCAGACTGTAAGTTAGTTACCACTGCCACCAGTCACTCCTGCCATCTACTTTAAGGCCCTTAACAAAGGGTGTCTTACCATGTAATATTAATATTAATATAAATGGTAGTTTGACCAAGAGCAAGGCTATTGAGTGGCCCACACAGTGTCACCAAATAAATATGCTAGTACTCTCAAAACATAAATATCTCTACAAAGATCATCCCCAGTGAAAGGTTTAAATATATTTAATAATAAATAATAAAAAATGAGAAAATACTAAGTATTTAGTCGAGAAAATACTAAGTATTTAGTCACAGTGACATCAGAGTTCAAAACACAGGAAATATTTAAAATAACATTGCAGGACAGGCTCAGATAAATAAAGAAAAAAAGAATAACTAAACTAAGCTTCACTATATTTCTGACTGTATCTAATCGAATTACTGTACCCTAGAAACCTACTAATAGAGCAAGGCAGATGAAGTGGTGAATGGTTCTTCTTGTCATCAGGTCCAATACAGAATGCTCCGTCTCACTAAGAGAGTTCTCAAAATAATATCTAAAATATTACTGCTGGGATAGCTTGCAGAATGACTTAATTTTTTGTCACCTATCTTCTAGTTCCCAGATAAAACCCCTATTGCTGAAGCTGGCAGGACTTAGCACTCACCTGTAAAAGTACACATACAAGGGCTTTTGCTCAGATCCTAGGCAGGTGCTGGATGTCATAAAACAGTTGCATTCTTTCATGCTTTCAGAACAGTAATTAGTTCACCTCAAAGACAATACAGAAAGCTTCTTAGTACAGACTTTGTCTCTAGCTGCATTGAAACCTGTGAGATAGCTTCTTTATGGCCTAGCCCATAAAATGATTTAATTTCAGATATTTTCTCTAAAGTTTGCTGGACTGAGGTTAACCCTCCAGTTTCCTCTGTTAAAACTGATACATATAAACAGTTACAGTAGTGCATGTACATTTCTGTTCTCTGCAGTAGGCACACTGTGGTTACGTTTCAAACACAGCACTTTTCAACACACGTCTGTACAAAGCAGTTTGATATACACATGACACTAATGCATTTGTAACACAACCATCTTATATGACATACAGTTCTAATACATTTGTAACACCAGATTCTTGTATAAATTAGTTTGATATTCACAAATGACTTAGAATTATTTACAAAATTCCAGCTAACTGTGCTGGCAGTACCTCCTTTCATCACAGCTTTGTCATCTAACTCTACCATTTTATGACAGCTCTTCTTGAGCGGTCTCGTACTTAGCAAGCAAGCCTTTTCTTCTTTTTGAACTCTGATGATTGCAGTTTTATCAGTTCACCTGAATAGCTGTTTAAAGCTTCTTACAATTTTCCATCTTTTTGTTATTGGAGTTGATATGCTCCTTCAGTGTTTTCATTTATTTCAGTTAGCTCTGAGCACATTGGATTTATTTTTTCCTCTAGATTACTGTAAGCTATGCCTTGCACCAAAGCTAAAGTTTGAACTGCTTTTTGCTCAACAGCTGCAGGATTTATGCCATTGTTTTCTTTTCAACCTTTCTAGTTGATTTTCTTTCATGCTGTCTAAGTTTCTACATTGCTGGCATCCAAGCAGTGTACTAACTAGCCCGTAACTGAATTTACTAAAACTGGCAGAGTTATTATCCCCTAACTATCAGTTTGTATTTTCTAACTGGGAGAGCTAAAATGAAGCTGCTGATCAGTCTACGGCCATTGTGGAAGCCCACAGCACCTTATGTTTGATCATGCTGTCTTTTATTCTCCTTCTGTTTACTCTACTTCATTACATCTACTGTATATTTGCTGTGTTGTTATTTCTCCTTTCACCCTTACCACTCTTCTGCTTTCTGCACATATTGGACACAAGCTCTGTTTTAATCCGTTCTTACTTCCTTGTCCATCCCCTACACGTGCCACACTGCTTACTTCCGTATCTTTTTGTCCTTATGTACTCGTGTACTACTGTTGTATAAATTTGATGTTGTTTTCTTCTCTGTAGTTGATTACTTCCTTATTCTCTTGTCAAATTCATTTTTTCATTTTTGTGTATTGTAAACATACCATGTCATGAACCAGGTATGCCTAGTTATGTACAGTATGGTATGCTCCACTGTGCTCAAAGGTACATTTCTTTATGTATTGACAGATTTTTCTTTTGCCCAGTATATTATTTCCTTGTGTCTTTTTTTAGTGTGTACACACTTATTTATTTATTTCAGTGTCATGTGTGTTGTTGCTTTGTATCGTTTATTTTACCTTGTACTGTTTTGAGTTTTCTCCCAGTCTTCTGGTATAAAAAAAGTTATACCTTGATGTGATCTGTGTAAAAGAAAAGAAAAAAAATAAGCAAAAAAAGTATATCCCGACACTTTTCATAGTGTCCCTAATGCTTATTGCTTATAGTTTTAGAAATACGATGTTTGGATGGAAAGAGATTAGCTGTTAAGAAACATGAATGCCCTTAAAAAGTGTTAGGGTCGTTACTGTAGTTGCGTATGGGAGGTTGGAAATGTAATTTAATAGTTCTATGTGGAATGAAGGGAAACATGCAAACTTGACTAAATCAGATTTCTGCATTATTTGTATTTGAAGTGTGCATGTATATGCAGTCCATTCCAGAAATATAGACATTCATCAAGGTAATACTCTCTTACGTAGCTGCACATCTTACTTAAGAAAACTGTAAGGTATCTTCATCCTGTTAATGGTTTGTTTACGTGAAACTATATTTATACCATAGCTGTTCTGCTTGCTTGTTTACCTGGCTCCAAAGGGTCTTGCTTACAGCATTCAGATATTTAAAAAGCTGGACAACAGTTAAGTATTTGCATGACTTATTAAAAGATTCATTCACTGTCTGAATGTACTTGGAGGGAGATACTTGAATATAGATGCAGGGTAACTGCCTGCTTCAGAAGAATCACTGCTGCTGCTTAAATTTAAGAAGTCATTTTTACTTCAGTCTCAGTATTTCTGTGATTCTGCATTTTTTACTAAATGTAATGCCTAGTTTATATAGTGGCTGATGTACATATGAAGCAAAATGAACACAGACTTGGAAACGTTTGTGAATGTTCCCGTATAAGTTCTGTTTGTAATACTGTAGTGTTACGGTCTACCGTTCTGCATTTATGACAGTTAAATATCGTAGACAATCTTGGGAGTTGTAATGTTATCTACTTCAAATTTTAATTTAAAGAATCATGCTGACTTTATATTGAACATTGATTTTTCCCCATTTGTCTAGTAGCTGGCAAATGCTTGAGATCTATTATGCTTCTTTATTAAAACACACAAAAACTAATGGCTACATAATTAAAAGACTGATCTTTTGTCAGGGCAATAAAATGTCAACTGTCTTTCAGGCAGATAAATATTCTCATCTTTATTGAATGAAGCTACCATTTTCTCCCTTAGTTTAAATTATTAAATACACACAGATTGGTTAAGCAGTGTACATTTTCCTAAAGGTCACAAAGTTCATTAACTATACCGTAAGTCATTGATTGCAGATTACAGGGCTGGAAAATCTTCACTGCTGCATAGGTTTTTCCCAGTATCAATTAATATACTTTACATACATTGTGTGGCTTTAAACTGAAAATACCTGTTGCTGCAAATTGCTATGCAAAATATATAAACCCTCACCTTAGTATTCATCTTGGTGTAGGCTTTGGTTAAGACCTTCATGTTTAGGTTTATCATTTAAGAACTGTTCGTGAAAAATGTTTAAGGACCACATATACACTTGCTTGAGTCAGATTAGTCACATGTAATTTTGCAGTTTCAGCAGTGTCCTCCATACTAGATACTTCGTTTATTTGCAAAGAAAATTACTGCTTTTATTTCTTGAGTGTTCTGTGCTGGGGTCGGTTACTATCTCACTGTTGGTCTTTTTTGAGCTAACAATTTGCACAGAGCTATTCTTGTTAGTTTCAGTATAAATTTGCTGTTTTGACAGGACCTTTAGGGAACTTGGTTGCATTTTTCCCTCCTTGGTACTATCAGGTGAGTCACGTTTTGAAATTAAAAAGCCTTTCACAGTTGTTGGACAGGAGCACTTGGTTATTATTACTGGTAAGGCAGGATGAGCATGCTTGTGACAAGGTGGATGGAACTTTGGAACAGTCCTGATGCTGTTCACTCCTGCATTTTAGAATGTTTGTGCAGAACGGCTAAGCAGGTCAGTCTGATGTCTTGGAGATGGAACTGATGGCATGGCCTTTCTTCAGACTGTACACTAACCGTTTATCTTCCTCAGTTGTTTTGTAACTTCCAGATTTTTGCAAACATAATAATTATGCTTTTTGTCTGTTATTTAAGTTCCTCTATAGTTCCCTTATGTCCACATCTGTTCTTAAATGTATTGCTCTGAGTAACTCTGAAGCAGTCTCTGCCCCATTGTTCCACTTTTCCATATGTGGAGCACCTTGGTTTAGAACACACTTATTAGAAGTAGAAATGTTCTACCCAGAACTGGTGTATCCCTTTTGTTTTAAAGAGCTTGGCTGTACTCACCTGAGTAGTGCTGGGCTGATCGGTGAAGGTCCACAATGAAAGATAAGATAATATTTCAGATTCTTTGTGATATGGCAACCTTGGAGTTGCCAATTCTGGTAACAGGAGGAATCCTCTACATGGTGTGATGAGTGCAGTGTTGTGTTTGTTGTTTTTCAGAGCACTGCTTATATTGGTTTACTTTCAGGAATGTTGCTTTTGGAAACTAGGGAAAGGAAATGCAAGTTTTTGAAACGTAGTACTTAAAAATGTGTCTTTATATCCCTTGGTCTATCCTGAATTCAGATAACTTCATTTTACATGCATGCTTGCATGCACTAATAGATTATGTACTTGTGTATTACTTTGTTAACATTTTGTATATGCTGTAAGAGTACTACAGATTTTATACGATGTATAATTATTTTTATCTATTTGTGTGTGTATGTTTGTGCACAACTGTTTTTTTTTTGTTTGTTTTAATTTCTTTCAGTTCTTTTTCTGGTTATAGCTTACTGTGTCACAGAATCCAACCTTATGGTATACCCATCCTTTCTTTCTGGTGGTATTCATGATTAAATTATAAACATGTAGTTATTCATTTGTTTCTTTGCAGTTGTTTTTGTCCAGTCCTATTACAGTACCAAAACTGAAATAAACAAACTGGGCAGACAAATTAATCATAGTGTGAGACAAGATCAAGAAAAAAAAATTATAGGTATGTAAGATGTGGTAGGAGTAAAGACATACAAACTAATAAACTGTGCGTAGATTCTAAAATTTATTCTCAAATACAGCAGATTATAGATATATTTACAAAATCTTATCAGAACAGAGTGGTTCCACAAAGGGGGTGATAAATTGTCCTAGTAACATCCAGATAACTTCAGATACTAAAATTAAATTAGATTATATTGAAAAAGAATTACACAAAGTGGACCCAAGCAAAGCACAATGAGGAAACAAAATTAGTAATAATGGCCTGAGAACACTTCTGCATAAAGTTACAGTACCATTATATTTGTTATTCACTGTGCCATTTAAGTATGGGGAGGTTGCACATGATTAGAGACATGTATTTAAGCTTGTCTTTAAGGGAAAGGAGAATAGGACAAACTGAGAGTCATACAGACCAATACATTCATTTTCTTGTTGTGGAAAAATAATGGATAAATTATCAGAATTGGAAATGTTGGGACTTGAAACCTTATATCAGCATGTATATGTTGAAAACAGATCTATGACCACATGTAATATGATTTTTTTTTTTTTTTGCAAAATAATAACAGGATTAGAGTTGCTCTAAATAATAGAACAATACCACAGGCTAGACAGGGAGTGAGAAGGAAGTAGGAATCTTAGGAAGAAGGAAAGTAGGAGTTAGAAAGTAAAAACGGAGCAGCGAGTAGAAGATGAGCTAAGAGCTAACAGTAGAGAATTGCTAGGGGGACTGGGAAATAACTCAAAAGTCTGTTTGCAGTATTTTGCTGAAACGTACCAATAGTGGAAGGTTAATGAGGCATTGCGTTCTCAGCTATATAGTGGCATATGGCCTTATCTTGGAAGTTGTCAATAAAGAATTATTTTTTTTTTGTATAACATTTAAATGGGTAAGGGAGGGTGAAAGGAGCACACGGATGATAGCAATTTTAGAGAGTGCACAAATGATGAAGAAAAGTAAGAAGGGAGTGTATGATAGAAAGGAAAAGAAATCAGGAAAAAAGGGGGAGTGGAAGATAGTATATGATGAGGGTAAAAATCCAAAACTAGGGAGATTGCTACCAGAGGTAGCCTAGTCCAGAGATTAGAATACAAAAGAAAAATATGAATTATTGTTTAAGTATATAAGATATAAAAATATTTTCATGAAACATGAATAAGATTACTTCTCCTCCTCGTCATCATAATCCCCCTTTTTCCCATTTTCTACATGGGGTCAGGGTGTTGTCATCTGTCGCCAACTGTCTGGATTCAGTGCCACACTCATACTTGACTGTCACAGATCTCTAGCAGAATCCATCCACCTCTTTGCTGGATGCCCCTGTTTTCTCTTACCTTCTCCCCTGTCTGTCCCAAATCATCTTCAGCAGATTGTCGTCTTCTTTTCTGCACGTGGCCGCACCACCATAACCTGTTCTCTTTTCCCCTGTTAGAGCTACTTTGGCTTTTACTGTTATGTCTTCATTTCTTTGTCTATGGCACAGTGTGCATCCTACCACCTGTCTCAGGCGCTTCATTTCCATCACCCCTAGCTTCCTCATCTGCTGTGCCTTTACTGCCCAGGTTTCTGTAACATATAGTAGTACTGGTTGTACCATTGTTTTGTATACCTTACTTTTCAGCTTTTTTGACATTTTTATGTGATACACCACACCTGGCACTCTGTGCCAGTTGGCTGCAGCCCTTCTGATTCTAGCTTTGACCTCGTCATTCAGACTTCCTGTCCTCTCACCCATTCCTTCCAGATAATTGAAGCTGTTAACCTGTTCCAATGTCTTCCCTTCTATCTCAATTTTCAGCTTCTTCTGATCTCCCCAGTTTGCTCCCATTACCATTGTCTTATCTATATGTAGTTTAATTCCACGCACCTATAGTTTTGCATTCCTTTCCCCAATCCTTTGCTGAAGTTCTTGCTCAGAATCTGTCTGTAATGCATTATCATTTGCATACAGCAACTTTGTTGATCTGTCCCTCCAACCTGTTTGCTAGTGTAGTCCATCACGAGTATAAACAGCAGTGGGCTCAGAGCTGAACCCTGATACACACCCTCTCCCACTGGGAACACTTCTCTGAGACTGAACATTGTTCATACTTGAGTTATTGGATCTTTGTACATAGCCTGCACTAATTTTATCAATATTTCTGGGACTTCGAAACACCACAGCTTTCTTGGGACCTTGTCATGTGCTTTTTCCAAGTATAGGAATGCCCAGTTCGAGACTTTTGTCATCTCTAGCTTCTTCTCATCTATCTGTGTTACTGCATATATTGGGTCAGTTGTGCTGCATCCTGATCTGAATCCGAACGGCTCATCTTCCAACTTACTTTGTACTACCTTGCATATCCATTTGTCACCCTCTCTACGGCTTTCATCAATATGACAGGATCTTGATATGTCTGTACTGCTCACAAGTTGTGGATGTCCCCTTTGTTCTTGTTCACTGACATGAGTATGTTTATGCTACAGTCATCTAGGATACGTCTTTCTCTCCACACTGCTGTGAGTATCCTCATGAGCCATTCCTCCCCAATCTCACCCAGCATCTTTGTCATATTTGCTGTGATCTCATTTGAGCCTGGTGCTTTCCCTGCCTTTATTTTCCTTAGAGCTGT
Source organism: Protopterus annectens (assembly GCF_019279795.1). Classification (NCBI taxonomy): domain Eukaryota; kingdom Metazoa; phylum Chordata; order Ceratodontiformes; family Protopteridae; genus Protopterus; species Protopterus annectens. Next base: position 609,660,070 of record NC_056732.1, on the reverse strand, counting down.
TCTTACTTCTTCTAGAGTGGGCTTCTCCTCTTCTCTCGTTGTAAGCTGTGTCTGGGGCAGTACACAGCTTCTGTGTGTTTTTTTTTTTCCATTCAGAAGCTGCTGAAGTACTCTTTCCATCTGCCTTTGATGTCATATGGACTGGTAAGCAGGTTGTTGCTGGCATCATTTATGAAGGGTGCCTAACTGTCTTCTTTGTCTTTCTGTCTTTGCCTTGCAACTTGATATAGTTTCTCTGTGCCACATACTCTTACTAAGTCACTTTCCAGAAGCTGGTAGAGTCCTTCTGATGCTCTATTCTTTACTATTGCAACTCCTTTGTTAGCCAACAAGTATTCCTTTCTAGTCTAGTTTGTCTTTTCTGTCTCCCACTTTTTCTCACACTCCTCCTTTCTTTGATGACTTCCATGACTTCTGCATTCTACCACCAGCTTCCCTTATATACCTTATTTCTCTACCTGGTTTGGCCACATATATGTTCTGTAGTACTCACACATGTTGTTTTAAGACCCTGCAATTCTTCTTCAACTTCATCTATTTCCTTCTCTTGAATTCTTCCAGCTATTGTACTTTTTCTCCAGTCAACATCCGTGTATTCAGCTTGGTCACTGTTGACCATAGAGACTTCTCTGACCACTGCTTGCAGCTGATTGTGGCAACTAGTGTTTATGCTGTGGGCTGACTGTTTCACTGGGGATGTCTTTGCAATCACTGATTCTACCCCAGTGCCCTTTCCATTCTAGGAGGAAGTCTACCTGCGTTGCTTGTTGACCCCTCTTGTATGTGATCTTGTGACTGTTTCTCTTTCTGAACCATGTGTTGGCTACTTCTAAGCCATTTTCCAGATAGAAGTCTAGAATGGCCTCTCCTCCTTTATTCCTATTGCCCCACCCATGGGGTCCCAGGCAGTCCTCGTATTGTGTTTTGTCTGTCTTGATATGTGTATTCAAGTCAGCTATTATCAACACTAACACATGTTGTCATGCTTTATTTAGCAGGCCCTGCAACTGCTGTCTGAATTGAACTCTTTTCCTCACTGTCACAGCCCTGCTTGTGACGTAGGCTGAGATTATGAATACTGTCCTGTCATTACGTTGAAGTCTGATTGCTATGAGCCTGTTACTAATTCTGACGATATCCCTCGCTGCTTCCTGATGCCTCTTCCTCAACACAGTTTCCACACCATTTATAGCCTATCCTCCTCCTTAATAGTAGATTCTGAATCCCAAGCCAAGTGCCTTTGCTGCACTGCCCTTCTATCTTGTCTCTTGGTTACATAGGATGTTCAGTCTCCTCTGTACCATCATGTCATTCACTTCCAAGCTCCATCTGGTTAGTGAGCTTACAATGAATGTGGCAATTCTTAGTTTGTGGTAGGTTGATTGGTTTTACGTCCAGCTTTTGCTCAACAGAGCTAACCCAGGCTGGGTAACTGGACACTGGCTGGCCAGTAGCTTATTGACCCTAGGCTGCTGGGCTTTATGACAGGCACACAGTTGCCAGTGGAGGCACATAAACCCTCCTATGATTAGCTTGGATCCCTAGCATTGGTTGGAATAGGCCGAGTCCTCAACCCACTTATCACCGGCAAATACCCATGCCTATTTGGCGACATTGGTCAACATGACTGAACAACCTAGAGCCATATTTTACACTATTGAGTGGCTAGCTCTGTCACGGCACACAGTCTGTGATCCATGTTCTGCTATCTTGAGGAAACTGTGCACCACAATAGATGCCCAAACTGATTGGTCTCTACAAATTTTCCCTCTGTAGGGCACCATGTAGTCTCTGCTGCTGCCCACAGCTCCATTCATTGGTGAGTTTGAGATAGAAACACTCAGCATGTTTTTTGGAGGTGAGAGAAACCCCAAAGAGATCCAGGGAAAACATGCAAACTCCAAACAGGCATTGACCGGAGGTCGGGATCAAGCCTTGTACTTTGTGCATGGGGAACAAAGACCCTTAACCATTATGCCAACTAGTTTCTCTAAAGATTACATACCCTAAAAAGGGACAGTATTCTGAATACAATAAAAAGAGAGGGAATACAGTTTGTATTCTTACAGGCAATGCATCTCAGTGAACAGGAACATTAGAAGCTGTCCAGAAGACATTTTTAATTTTTAGCGGAAGGTAGTTATGATATGTGGTACAAGAAAGGCAAAACAGTTTTGGTGGACTGAAAACTTAAAGCAAGGGAAGAAGGAATGATAGTGGAGCTGGGTGCTTAGCAGGATGATAATAGAAGTGTAGAGGAACAATGTTAACTTGAACCTCAGTTCTCACTGGTGAAATTTAATTTCATAAGAAATTTGTTACAGAAGATAATACATTTTAGGGAAAGGATATTACTTATAGAGGCTGTCTAGAATATGATTTTTGTGGGGTAGAAGGTGCAGTGCCCAGAAGGGGAGTTCACCTAACAAAGACTAAAAAAAAGAGTAGATATTTGTTAAAGGAGCTGGGTTCAATAGATTGCAGACAAAAAAAATGATATACAGGAAGGGAAGCTGGTTATGCTTATTATTGCTTTAAATGGGCGCATTGGTTGTGAAATGATAAAATGTATGTTTGATTACAACGTAGTAGTGTCAAATGAGAGCAGAGCCACTAATGTATTTTGAGCATGCCGTTGTATAATTAAAATTAAAATTAAAAAACATTTCAGAGAGGCGCCTCAGAGAAGCATTGGAAAAGGTTGACTTTAAATCAGAAGTGAAGGAATATCTAGAGGAATTGTTAGCGTGTATGACAGAAATGAAAGGCACAGAATGGGACTTGTTGAAAAGTACATTTAGAAAGAAAATACAAGGGAAGGTGCAGGAACAGACAGAGAGAAATGAAAGAAAAGCAATGCAAGGTATTGAGGGGGAGTACAGTAAATGTAGAATATTTTGTTAGAAGAGTAGCAGCAACAGCAATTTAGAAATATATTAGCAGATGTGCAAAAAAGGAAGATGAAAAGGTATGAGCACAGAGAGTAACAGGACAGGAATTAAATCAGGTGAGGACACCCATAGTAATGCAGATTTTGGCAACTAGACCGAGAAAGCAAACAGTTGATAAAACTGTGTTAACAGAATGGTAAAGGAAGGGCACAATATCATGGAGAAGACATGCCGGGAATATTAAAAATCTTTAAAGATATTTTGAACAGCTCTATATGGAGGAAAATATAATGATTGAAAAAGAAAATAAAATGAGAGAATTTTGGAGACAGGTAAGGATGCCCACTGGAAACGGTGATGGTAGAGATTACAGAGCAGGCAATTAGAATAGAGTTACAAAAAAAAGGTAAATCACAAGGATCTGATGGAATCCAAGTGGTGATTTGGAGATTGGTAAAGGATACAAATAATGCAAAGGTGGATTACATTATTTAATGGAATATTGAAAGGAGAATCATGCCCACAAACATGGAAAGAGGATTATACTCATCCTCTCTAAAACAGGTAAGAATCTCGGGCTGTACATTTCTTAAAATCCTATTTCATTACAAAAAATGAACTTATAAATTGATGTGGTAATGTCTTTTCCATCTGGACTCAACTTGGGTTATTAGATAGACTGATCTGACAGTGACCATATCTCAAAGACTTAGGTGGCCGAGCTCTGCTTCCTCTACCCATAATGTCTCTCTCACCTAAGAGCACCTCAGACGTAGTTTGCTGCCATTCCTTAACAGCAGCTATATTCATTGTTCCACACAGTGTATCTGTTTTGCTCTTTTTGTAGGTTGATTTTGCTCCCTTTTTCCTCTGCCTTGTTTTAGAGTGTATTTCGGTTTAGGTGCCGTTATCTGTTTCATAGGCGATCATTACTTGGTCTGTGTGTGTAGGATCCAAAGGGGGTTCAGAAAGTGCATTGATTGTGGGGATAAGTTACCTTCACAGGACACCCATGATAGATGTTTTTACTCCCTGGGGGCCATCCATCTGGAGTTGCCTTGCTCCATTTGCGAAGGCTTCAGCTCTTGGGCCATCAGTAAGAGGAGAGCAAAATTAGTGTTGAAGGATCCCCTCCCTTGTGGTGATTCCTCTTCTTACAGCAAGGGAGACAAGACTGATAGGGGTCATAGACATGGATCCAAAGACCCCAAGTCTCCTAAAGGGGACTGTAAATGGTCTGCCCTAGCTTCTACTTCAGCTGCTCTGTCTGGCTCACTGGATCCAAATGTCACAAGACCCTTGGATCCCCCGGCAGCTTTGGCTCTGCCATTGGCTTTTACATATTGGAGCCAGTCATCTTTGGTTCCAACTTCAGGAAAGGCTACTTCTCCAGCTTTGAGTATCTCCAGCCCCTTTCTATCTTGGGGGCTGCTTTGGGATGAGTTAGGTCATCTTTCTCTCCATCTACTCCACCAGAGTTCCTGAGTCCACCCCTTCTTCACCTTAGAGCCTGGCTTCTCCAGTTTGGATCCAGTCAGTGGAGTCCCTGCCTTCCAGATGGATCTCCAAAGCCCTTTCAGTGGCTTCATCGACTGTCATTCAGGACGGTCAACTGCCTAAAAGCTTTGGTTTTGTAGCATGTGATGAGGTTATTTTTACAGCTGCAGATGCAATTAGGCCTCATTCACTCAACGTCGGGCTTTCTCTCCAGTGCTTCGGCTTCAATATCATGATTTCCTCCCTTGGGCCCTATGAATCAGAGGTCTTTGTGTCCGGTTGTGTTCTCTTCCTGGGGGTGGGAGCCTACAGCTTGGCAGATTTCGGCTCCAGCTCCTATCTTGGTCTCCTCGACTCCTCCCATGTCAGAGCCCTGTGGACCTTGGAGCTGATGGGTTGATACAGGTGTCTCTGGGTTGGGTTTGAAGATTCCAGCTTCAAAGTCGTCCCTTTCCTTCTAGATATTAGCCCTCGATAGCTCAGTTCCAGTCTTTGCATTGGGGCAGGCTGTAGCCATGCTGGAATCTGGGGCATCCTTGGGATCCTTGGATATAAGATCCTTCACTTCAGTCATCCCACATTGGCTTTCAGTGTTTTAGAAAGGATAGTGTTCTGTCAAGAGAGGGAATGGTCAGGTATGACTTGTACCTCCCCTTTCGCTTACATTGGCATCTGTGACTGTTCCTCAGTCTGTTCGCAGACAGCCCAGCTCAGTTGGCTCCCAGTCTGCTCCCCCTGCCAGAGCTCCTGCCTCTTTTCTTTCACCCCCGGTATCTCCCGAACGGGAAGTCCTAGGTTAGAAGCTGTGCAAGAAGAAGCACCTGGACTCACTTGAGGAGTCCCTCACATTCAATACTGACCTCGAGGAAGAAAATCCCACAGATCCATCTGCAGTGACACCTCTTTTGGTGATCTGTTGGAGCTTTTTTGCCACCACTGGGAGTGGACCACTGAAGCCCCTTCTCAGGAGGAGTTGGTACTTTTGGAGTCCTTCAGGATGGGTACGTCCAGATCCTGGATGTTTCCCTTTCCAGAGGCACTGATCAACCTGATGTCTGAGGGAGTGAAAAGGAGCCCAGTATGGTGAACACCATTCCCAAGAAGCCCAGTGAGGTATTTCCCCCTTCTAAAGATCAAGTACACTGAAGTAAGGGCCCAGCCGTTGCTGCAGTTGTGGTGGTGGCAGCCACTATGGACATTTCAGAAGAGAGCACCTCAGTCAGTCCCCCAAACAGGGAGTCTCCGGCATTAGACCATTTAGAGAAGTGCTCTTATGCATCAGTTACTTTCTCGATGAAGGTGTTAAATTATTTAGGTCATTTGAACAGATTTCAAAGGGACATCATGTCAGATGTGTCAAGGGTTGTTAAGACTCAGAAGAATCTGGAGACTCAGAAGTCTCTGAATGAACAAACATGCAATGCTGCACATGAATGAGGCTGTGCAACTTTGCGGACTGCTTCAAGGCATTCTTCATTAACACCCCATTTGATGGCTGATCAATAGAGTTGCTGTATGCAGATGATGTGGCATTACAGGCAGACTCCAAGAACTTCAGCAAAGGATAGGGGAATGGAATGCAAAACTGAAGGTACATGGGATGAAACTAAGCACAGATAGACAGTGGTAATGGCAGCAAATTGGGGAAATCAAAAGAAGTTGAGAACTGAGATAGAAGGGATGATAGTGGAACAGGTAAACAGCTTCAAGTATCTGGCTGGGGTGGTTGAGGAGAGGGGAAGTCTGAAAGGTCAAAGATAGAATCAGAGGAGCTGCAGCCAACTGGCATAGTGTGTCAGGTGTAGTATATGACAGAAGAATGCCAAAGAAGCTGAAAAGTAAGGTGTACAAGACAGTGGTGTGACCAGTACTACTGTATGGTGCAGAAACCTGGACAGTAAAGGCAGAACAGTTGAAGAAGCTAGAGGTGATGGAAATGAAGTGACTGAGAAGGGTGGTAGGATGTACACTGTGGGACAGATAAAGAAATGAGGAGGTAAGAGCAGAAACCAAAGTAGCTGCAGTTGCAGAAAAGATCAAAGAGAACAGGTTATGGTGGTTTGGACACGTGCAGAAAAGCAGAAGACAATCTGATGAAGAAGATTTGGGACAGACAGGAAGAAGATAAGAGGAAGCGAGGACATCCAGCAAAGAGGTGGATGGATTGTGTGAAAGATGATCTGTGACAGTCAGGCATGAGTGTTGAATAAAGCAGGAGTGTGGCACTGAATCAAGAGAAATGGCAACATATAATATGATACCCTGACTCCATGCAGAAAATGGGAAAAAGATGGCTGATGATGATGATGGCTGCTCTCTATTTGGGCTGAAATTTAAAGATACTTTTACCAGGACAGAAAAGATGGAAAGACATTGTCTGCTGTTGGCATACATTCCCTTACAAAACCAAAAGGTAGGGAAACATCTTTTCTTCAGGAAGTCAGAACAGTCTCTTTAAGATGCTCCTCCTGAGGGTTCTCCTGCATTGGGGGTGGTTAACCACAATGGGCACTGCCTACGCAGCAGGGGCGGTCCACAAAATCAGGGCTTCTGTGGAGCTTTCTCCAGTGTGGAGCTTTCTCCAGGAGGCCATTTCAGTAAGCCTGAAGGATTGCCTCACTGCCCTGCTGTGGAAGCATTTGGGGGTCATTTGGTTCCACACCCAGAGAAGCTTGGGAGGCCATCTCTTCAGATATGTGGGTGTTAAAGAGTCGTATCCAGAGGTTATTCAGTTCCTTTTGTAGAAGTTCCATATTTGAATCCTTCATGTCTCTCAGACATTCCACCCCCATCGAAACAGGAAACAGCCATTGAGCTTCAGAAGCTGCTGACAGTTTGGGTCATCCAGGAGGTCCCACACCAGACCAAGGAGGATCTGGAGTCTACTCAAGATTCCTTTTGGTTCCAAAGATGATTCAAAGACCTTAGGCCAATCTTGGATGTGAGCAAGCTCAATCCTTTTGTAAAACAGACCAGTTTGCCGATCATCACGGTGCAGTCTAAATTACCTCTGCTCAGGAAGGATGGCTGGATGTGCTTGACAGACCCCATAGCTCTTTATGGTGTCCACAACTGTTTTGGGATCTAGCAGTATTGGAAAGTGCAAGGAGTTATTAACAAAACAACACTAAGATTGTTAATCTAGGTTGTCCTACAGTAGAGAAATTAATCAACATTTAATTCTTATTATTCATATTTCATATTTATGTTCATATTATCATAACCAATAGTCCTACCCTGTTATTAAAGGGGAGACAGGAAAATTAATTGTCAAGAGATTGATAGATTGTTACTAGGCTAACGGCCCAGGCACCTTTCTAAGCTTAGCTACATTTTCCCAAAAGAATAATGATTTTCTTTAGCCAAATAGGACATGTTCCCTTACCTCACACTGTGCCTGAGATATTGCTATTTGTTTGTTAGTATTTATGAAAATAAACAATATTTCCATATGCATATAATACTTCAAAAACCAAATGACTTACAAACTATTGCAGGGTATCAGGTGACACCTTAGATGTGTTTGAAGAAAACTGTCTTTCATATTTGCACTGTTAGTTGCATGTCTAGAGAAATATTTAGTGCTATTTATGCTGCTAATTCTTCAATTAAGCATATGCTTTCATATTTCTGTAAATATCTCTATAAACTGGCACTCACAGAGGAATATCTTACTGAAAGCTTATATCTGGTCAACAAAAATATTCTGGCAATATATGTCTAGATTATTGAGTTTCCAATATATGGCCATTTGTTGTGAAAATTTAGCAAAAAAAAATATAATTTGGGGATTATATGCATTATAATATATTGTAGTATTTATGGAAAAACTATTAGGCACTGACTGATATCACTACAAAGAATGGTTCTTACTGATAGGATTGCTGTTAATTTTTAATAACTTTAATAAGTTTTAATAACTTTATTGTTTACACAATATTTACTTTTCTGTATTTTATGCTTTTAAAGTTTATTTTTCAGAAAATGCTCTGGAATGCAAGATGTTTGTAAGCTGCTAGAGGTGTGACATTCCACACTACATAGGAACTAATCAGTTGAAATCAGTGGCTATCCCTTTAGATTGCTAAAACTTGAGTTACCCCCTTTTTCATATTTAACTGCTTATTGCACACTGCAGCTGTCCTCTTTCTGTCTTACCTTTTAAATCTGCAACATCTAGTCCAAGACCACCAATTATTGGAGAGCCAACATTCTGACTCTCAGCAGTCATCTTGGGATTAGTGCTTCTGTTTTGCCCCTGGTGAGAGAAGGAGCATAGGGACATTATTTCTTGACTGCTGATCACCAGAAAGCTTGATAACTGCTTCATAGGTGCCAGCTTGGAATTTGTGCTTACATTTTGCTGCTGGTGAAAAAAGGAACAAAGAACATTGATTCCTGACTCTCTCTGATTAGGCAGTGTCTGTGTGGGACCATCCTGATTCGTCTCGTTGCTATTCAAGTTATCTACCAGGAGAAGGCTGCAACAAGCCTACAGACACCTGCTACGTCTGGTACAAGACTGTTTCTCATCTCTGGACAGGTGCTACTATTTTGCATCTTGTGAGAACAGAAGCAAAAGGGCATGGTTTCCCAACAGCATGAAGCTGTGTTGAGACCAGCACTAGTAGTAGCCAGGTAGTAACCAATAAGATGAATCCCCTCTTTTCATCATTCTTGACCATTTTCTTTTCAGTGAGTACTGCTTGGTTTGCTGCCATCTAACTTAAATTCACGATATCTTCCTAAATACTTGATCCATAAATCATCAGGGTCCACTTATTAGTTCCCCTCAAATGTTTGGCAGTGACCTGTACAGATGTGGACACCTTCAGTTTATATTTTTTGTTAAAGCACCCTTGAAATTTCACCAATACCTGGTTGCACACAGGGCAATTAGGTTGCAGTGACAAGCACTGCCCCCAGACTTGCAAACTGGATACTCCTGACATTACTTTATATTTTCCCTGCGACCGTCTAATCAGTAAAAAAGAGCCTTTTACCCTGGATATGAACTCCCCACCTTCTCCATTACCAGCTTGGTGGATATGGGCATCAGGAGGCAATGTAAAAATTGCTTCATGTTTACTGACAATCAGATAATTCTCAAACAAACTGATAAGGTATGTAAGAGATGTATTTACACAATGTCACTGGATGTAAATCTCTCACATAAAAGCACTCCTAATGTCAATTAGGTTGTCAGTTGTACACACATTACACCCATCACACACAGTTCATACTAGGCACATAGACTCACATATGCTGAGACACGTAAATGTAGCCTTCCCAAACCCCAAAGACCTCCTAGATAAAGTACACATAACAAATACCTGTAGTAGCCCTGAATGCACTCTTTCAAAAAAATGCCCACATCAACACATAAAACCATATGTCATAGAACCCCTGTTTCTAAGCCCATTAGGCAAGCCACACACAATCCAAGATTCAGGTCATTGGCAACTATATTGCGAGAAACACTGATTAAGTCCCTTGCATTAGGCATAGTAAAAGAGAAGGTCACAGTCAGTTGCTTATCAGGGGCCAGGATCCGCCACATTATGCATGCACTCAGGTCATTGGACGACAAATGCCAGTATAATTCAGTCATAGTCCACATGGATGTAAATTACCTGAGGCATACCTTTCTAGACTGTATGAATGGAGACATTACAGAGCTCATGGAATATGTGTCCCAGGCTGGTATGAGCAGCATTTTATCTTGTCCAAGGATGATGCCACAGTATGAACAGAAGATAACTGACTTTAATAACTGGCTTAGTTTGTGGTGCAATTCCAAGGGGGTTCAGTATTTGTCAGCATGGAAAGAAGTGGTCAAAAGTCCACACTGCTTTGCCAGGGATGGTCTGCACCTGCCCCCTCTAGGCTTTTGAATATTAGCTAAAACATTGCCCTCCTCCGTAGCGCTTTTTTAGGCAATGCCAAACTTGAAAGTACGTCCGACATAGAACATCTAAACATGTTACTACTTGTTGGTAGGGGTCTAAATAAAAAAAACTCCACTTCCTACAAGCTGTCCTCACCCTAGAAAATGCTGATGTCTGTGCAGTCCCTGAGACATGGTTCAAAGCCTTGGAGAGCGCACTGGCAGTGCAAGGCTATAATGTCTTCCATGCATTTAGACCAGCTAATATACAGACTGGGACTAAAGGTAGAGGTGCCTCGATATACATCAAAAGTAAGTTGGTCAAAAAGGGCAATGCACTTGAGCTTCTTCATGTTCAAATCATCATAGACAAAATCCCACACCACTTTCTTGCAATCTATAGATCCCCTCTGTGATCCAGGAAGCCCATAACATGTATTTAAACTTGTTGGAAATGCTCACCATCCAACACAAAACCACATTCATAGGCAACTTTAATTACTCCACTATTAACTGGGAATCGTATGACACCAAATGTGCAGGCACAGAGATTCCTGGATTTTGTAAACACAAACTCCCTGGATCAGATTGTCAGTACGCCAACCAGGGACACAAACTACTAGATCTTGTCCTCACTAATTTGAGAGAGTGCTGCACACCACCTCATGTAATGTCTTCTCTGGCAAGGACAGACCACAGAATGGTCTTCTGTGACATAAAAATAAAAATTGGCACCCTCGGGTAACTCAGGAATGTTCAGGAACTACTGTAGGGTTAACTTCCTACTATTAAGTGATACCCTATCAAGATTTCAAGCCCTCATAAACTCTGAGAACACTGCTGACTAAGTGGAACTATTCACAGAAGCACTCTACAAGCATGTTAATAGCTGCATGCATAGATGCAGCTGTTCCCACCAGGACGAAGTACAGACGTAACTCACAAAAACAAAAAAAAGCCACCCTGGTAGAATTGCAACATCAGTATGCTGTATAACAGAAGGAAGAAAATCATGGCAAAAATTAGTAGGCGTAGCAGCCAGCAGGATAAAAGCACTGTCATCAAATTAAACAAGCAACTCAGAGGACAAATAAAGGCTACTAAAGCCAAATTTTAGGTAAGCTTATATTCCCAGGCCAAGAACAGTCAAAAGGCATTCTTTAGCTATTTCTGCAACCTCAAATGCAATACACAACTGTGTGCATAGCTCATTGTTAATGGAGTCATCCATATTGAGCCAGAAGATGTAGCAAACCTACTGGCAGAAACATTCATCTCTGTTAACCCTGTTTCCCGTCAGTCTCCCCTCAGGAAGTACCATCAAATATAACCCCTCCCACTAACTCTAGGGAACAGGTCCTCAGTGCTTTCTCAAATGCCAAGAACACTGCATCAGTGGGCCCAGGCACTATCCTAGGATGCCTTCTAAATGAAATAGCATGAAACGTGCCCTATCAGGTCCTTTGGAAATGCTGTTTAACTGTAGCCTCCAAACAGGCTTCTTGCCTCACAAATGGAGAACAGCAGTAGTCATCCCTCTGCACAGAAGTGGGCTGTATGCAGACCTTGGAAACTACAGGCACGCAAGTTTCCACTAGTCTCGTATGCAAAGCCATGGAAAGAATTATAGTGGAAATGATTAGTAATGACATAGGAAACCTCCAAACACTGGACCTAACTCAATTTGGTTCCATCAAGGGTAGGTCATGTCTACTCAGCCTGGTGGACTCCTTTGAGAAGGTTACCAAAGCAATGAGTGTGGACAAAACAGTTCACACTGCCTACCTTGACCTGGCCAAAACATTTGACATAATACCCCATTCATGTATTGTTGGCAAACTCAATATGTTGAGTATAAACCCTTATGTCACCCAGTGGATAGCCAGCTGATTCACAAACAGGGCCTAGGAAGTTAGAATTGGGGAGTCCACCTCTACAAAGAGGCTAGTGACAAGTGGTGTTCCTCAGGTATCAGTCCTGAGTCCACTCTTTTGGCATTTACTTCTCCGAAGTCAAGGCCAATGTCAAGGGCCTCTGGCTGATTAAATTTGCAAATGATTGCAAATTAGGAGCAGTCATGGAATCCCCCATCGACACTAATGTTGTGCAGGAAGGGCTGACACAGATGAGTAGCTTGTTTCAGAGCCACAGACTAAAACTAATGCCAATAAATACATAATACTATCCCTTGGGAGGTCATCCACTGCTAGTAACAACACATCCCTAAGAGTCAACCCAAGACTTGGGGACTCACTCAGACAGTATCTAGCCTTTGACCATCACATGTCTACAGTAGTGAGGAAATCATTCTGTGTTGTGCAACTTATAAATAAAGGTATGGGATCTAGGTCCAAGGAAGTCATTGTTCCACTGTATTTTGCATTCATCAGATCTATCATTGAGTGCAGTTACCCCCCCCCCTTTGGTGTGTACCTGATCAGGCACATTCAACAATTAACATGTCCACAGAGGTTTCTTAGTAAAGAAATACAGGGTGTAACATATCCTGTGCAAACCACCTCAAGGCCCTATCCCCTTATTCTGTCTCCCACAAGCTATTGAGGGGAGAGCTATGCCTGGCATACAAGTCATTGTCAGACTCCACCCTACTGAACCTCTTGCATGTCTGCAAAACAAACAGCACCAGAATTAAGCAGTGTCCTTCCATATCACTGTTTAAGTACTCTTCACTGAAAGGATTTCCTGCCAAGGATAACCTAGTGTTTGTCCAGTATACCAAAGCCTTTAGATTTTATAGGCACCGTGTGTGCTTCTCATGTTGGACATAGGGCATAAAGGTGATGTACAGATGCCATTATCCAGAAATTCTTTGCCACCAGTACAAATGCCGTTGTCAAAAGCTGGTCTGAATGCCCTTTGCTATGCTGTTTACCAAGCTGTTTCAGGTAAATGCCTCTTAGGGGTTTCTGCTCTATTTTCTTTTTTTTCTTTGCTTACTTGGGGGTTCATGTCATCCAAGAAGGAAAAATGTTATTGTGGGAGGCCGATTCCCCATAAAGACTATCATGATTAGTGTCTTTTTTTGCTTAATTCCTTCCCACGACCATACACAGTGCAGTATATGTCAAACGTTTGTCCCAATGACCCTTCCTAGTCGCTTATCTCTGCCCATATACCTGGAGAACCAAAGTCTTAAATTTTTGGCTCAGGGTGCTGTGACTTAATCCTCCTGGCATAAGAGACAGCCGTCCTCTAAGAAGAAAGTCAAGAAGTCTAGGCCTGATCCTGTTGCTGTTCAGCCTCAGCCGGTTGCATCAGATTCTTCTGTCATGATGCCTTTGGAGGCCAGTATGGATTGGAGTTGTCACACATTTGTTAGGCTTTACATATGCCTGTTGTGGATGCTGAGGGGAAACCATGCTGTATTATTTCAGAGTGGCCTAGGGTAATTCCTCAAATGTTATTCCAGGAAGAGGTTCCCAGTATTCTTATTGAATCCCACCAAGGGTCCGAACTGCTGAGCGTTGTTAGGACAGGCACCCCCCTTAAGAAAAACAAAAGTCAAAGGATATAACCCCAAGTGCTGAAGATCCTCAGCATGAATGGTAAGATTTTACCCAAGGCCTGTTCATTGTCTTGATGGCCTTGAAACCTCTTCCTCAGTAGGTATCAGTTCCTGCTCCTCTTCGATCTTCACTCCTGCTAAGAGGGCAAGGGAACTGGACTCCTCTGATGAGGACTTAAATTCTGGGAAAAAAATCCTAATGTACCCTTCTCAAATTCCTTCTCCTCTAGATTATAGTTTAGTGGAAGATTTTTGAGCCTGGTTTCCCCTTTTGAAGAATTATCTTTTGGGAATACTGTAGCCGACATGATGGAGTATTTTAAACTGGACTGTTCCCAGGCCTCTGATGTCCAAAAAAAATACTATAAGCTTTCCCAACTGGAGTAACCTATGCCATTGGCAGCTTTTTCTGTTCTGGCAGCTCTTGTGGACACCATTTCTGCTGCCTCTCATTCCCATGCTCCTAAGAAACCTAGACAGGTCCTACAAGGTGAGCAAGGACTGCAAGTTTATCTTCAAATGTCCTCCTGCTGACCCATCTGTGGTTTCATTCTCTACTGATAAGCCCTTTAAACTTTTGCCTTCCTCTTAGCTTTCAGATAAAGATAGTAGAGCAGTGGAGAGATTGGGTAAGAAGGTATACACTGGAAGCATGAGCCACAAAGCATCGTAGAAAATGATAAAGTCTGTATCACATGGGATCACCCATAACCAACAATTCAAAAGATAGATGCTAGAAAACCAGATATAGTGGTCCAAGAAAAGAAAGCAAAAGTAGCATTGATCATTAAAATTGATACACCCAGTGACTACAATGTCTTGCATACAGAGGGACCCAAAGTCATAAAATATCAGGATCTGCAGGCAGAAATGAGAGCAATGTGGAAGAAAAATACCCAGCCAGTTCCAGTAGTAGTTGGAGCAATGGGTCTTATAAAAAAGACTGTACAATCATGTTTAGATATGTTAGTAATCCATGTAACTACAGCAAGAGGTTCCCTGATTCGATCCTTGGCTGGGGTGCCTTCTGTGCGGAGTCTGCATGTCCTCCCTGTGGTCGTGTGGGTTTCCTCCTGGTGCTCCGGTTTCCTCCCACATCCCAAAGACATGCTGTAGGTGGATTGGACACTCTAACTTGGCCCTAGGTGTGAGTGTGTGTGTGTGTGTGTGTGTGTGTGTGTGCCTTCTGTGGAAGGTTGGGCACCGGGCTGGCAACTCGACACCGTAAAACTCCACTGCCAATCATGAGCGGACATGTGATCCACTGTGGTGACCCCTAACTGGGAAAAGCCGAAAGAAGAAGAAGAAGTAATCCATGTAACCCCGTAAGAATTGCAGGAGGAGTCATTACTGGGCACATTGCGAGCACTGTGAAGAGCACTTTTGGCTGACATCAAACATTGAAACAATATTAATTTCATGAACTTCAGTAGTACTTTGACTTAGGAATGGGGTTCATTCCCATCATAGTATTAGAAACCCAAAAGATTTGGAGAAATTAAAGAAAAGATTTTCTGTTTGATGCTTCTTTTCAGTGGGGCCCTCTTGGCTCTGTCTTATTTGTGTGATCTCATTCTTGCTGGCTTGGTTTATTCTTTAGTTAAAACCCACTAGTCAGTGGTCTTTGCTTGCCTGCCTTTGAATCTTCTTTTGGTTTTCAGCTTGAGGTCAAGCAATTTCTTAAAGGTGTCCTTCGTGTCAGGCCCCCCAAAAAACAGTTCTCCTTGGGACCTCAATTTTGTTTTTGAAAAACTGACTCGGACTTCTTTCAAACCTGTTTTTTCAGCTTCTTTGCAGCATTGTACTTGGAAGACTGTTCTGTTGTTTGCTCTTACTTTGGCTAAGAGAGTGTCTGAACATGAGGCTCTTATGGCTTCTTCTCCTTTTTTAATTTTTTCATAGTGGCAGGGTGTCTGTTCGTACTACTCCTTCTTAGTTGGTTAATAAGTTGTCACTTAGTGTGTTCAACTTCCTTCCTTTTTTCCTTCTTAACATTCCGCCATTGACAAGGCTCTTCACACCATGGACCTTCATAGACAGCCTAGGAATTATTTAAATAGAACAAAGTTTTCTTGCAAATGACCTTCATAGACAGCCTAGGGATTATTTAGATAGAACAAAGTTTTTTTTGCAAATCTGGTCAACTTATTGTTACCTTTCATCCCTGGACTTGTAGTTTGGCTGTTTCCAAGCAAATCATTTCCTCCCAGATTTCTGAGGCCATTTCGTTTTGTTGTTATTTCATGGCAGGTGTCTTTCTTCCTCTGTAAAGGCACATTCTGCTAGGGCAATAGCCTCTTCTGGTGCCCTTTTTCAAGGGTTTGGACACCAGTTCCATCCTTGAGACTGCTACTTGGTCCTCTGTTCATACTTTAAGCATTATAAGTTGAATGTTATTTCCAGGGCCAGGGCAGGTTTTGCCAGGGATATTCTGCATGGGTCTGTAAAGAGCTGTTCTGTGCCTTCCTCCTCCCAACAACATCGGATACATTAAATTGTGTACTCAGCATAATGATAAATCTGTGTTGTTCTTTCTCTGCCTGGTTCCTCTTGCCCCTACCTGTCTGTTTGGCGAGTTCTTTTTTCTTATGATGACCAAGTTGGGGAGGCTGCTTTGGCTTGTGTATGAGGTACTTGGTGTTCCTTTTAATATGGTATTTGGGCAGTTGAGGCAGAGAGGAGAAAACTCGATCTGAGGTTCTCTTAGTTGTGTGAGACATTACGGGCAGAGGAAGCAGAGCTCAGCCAGCTAAAGTTTTTCAGATGTATTTGCTCTCTGATCTGAGCCTGTTGTGATAACCCACTAGTTGAACCAGACAGAGAAAGACAACATAGATATATCATTATGTTGAGTACATCATTTTCATTTCATGTTATATCATCATGGCTAGCACCGATAGTTAAGGAGGTTATGTATGCAGACCAATGTGGATCTGTAGATGGATGGCAAACCTTTGATAATATAGTAAGAACATCAATAATAATAAAACATGATGTGCAAAAAGAAGGAAAGGAAGAGTAGCACTCATTTTACTTGAAAGGAAGAGTAGCACTAATTTTACTTGATGCTGAAAAGGCTTTTGATAGGGTGGACTGAGACTATTAGCTTGTGTTGCTTGAGAATATGGATTTCACAGTGGAGTTCTCATATTTAATAAGGAATTTGTATAGAGGGGGTATTAGCTAAAGTTAAAATTCTAGGAGATTTGTCTAATAATATTAAATTGTCCAGAAGCATGAAGGATGCCCCATCTACCCTTTATTGTTTTGAGCTGTTACCAGTAAGAGTATGTCATTCTACAGTGCAAGGCTATAAATGGGGAGATATGGGTTTATAAATAGTCCTTTATGCTAATGGCATAATATTAGCATTAACAAATCTTCTAGAAGATGTTAAAAACTTGCTTTAGATGTTAGATTCAGAGTAATCTCAGGCTGTAAGGTGAATAGGGACACGATGAGAGCAGTAGGAACTAACATCTTACAGGATTCAGAGGTGGTAAGAAGAACTTTTCCTGTTTGGTGGAAAAACTAATTTGTGAAATATTTAGTGGTCCAAATAGCACTTGGAAAGATCCAGGCATAAAAGATGTGATGATCTCCTAAAAAAGATTCAACGGAATTTACAAAGATGGAAAATCTTAAATTTGGCTTAAGACTATTGAGTTCAGGTTTTACATTGGCATGTTGCTTCCCATGTTTTATATGTGGCTCAATCTTTTTGCAGGCCATTGGATAGTAGGGTTAGTGTCAAACTGAAGAATAGAATGAGAGATTTCATTTGGGTAGGACAAAAGCCAAGGATTAGACTGAAAAGACTGAGTTTGCAAAGGAGTCGGGGGCTCTGTGTACAAGAGATACAGAGAGGTCAATGCAGTGCAACTTGGTTTATTAGGCCAGTGTGATATATAAAGGCTGTTTTAGGGTAAATATGTAGAGCAATTATCCCCTAATAATAATAAACAAAATGATCAGTATTATCTTTAAAAAAAAAAAAAACACATGAATGAGTGGGTGTAGAGGAGATATACTCCTGACTGGTGAAAGGATAAGAGATTTGGGAGAGACTAGTCCTTTTGTGAAGTGGAACAGACATCAGATGGAAGGGCCAGATGCTGGTAGGAAATAGAATCATGACATGGGAGTGAATCCAAGGTAGATACACAGTTCCTATAAGAGCTTATTTAGATTTTCATGGAGCGAGAGATGAATTCAAGAAGTTAAGTTGGATAAACATAGACTATGAGAAGTGGCCAGCATTAGTTTAATGGGTTACAGACCTGCAAGGAAAAGACACATTAAAGCAGTGGCAAAACTAAAAATTACTGACAGTAATCCAAAAGGAAGAGGTAATTTGTCCCAGGGGAGGTTAGAGTAAGCAAATAGCGGAATAACATTGAAATGAATGTGTCAACTTCATGTCAGAGTTGTAAAATGAGAAAATTCAGAATATTTGCAGCAAGGTTGCGGAAAGTGTTACCTGTAATAAGTCAAGAATGATTTGAGAAATCAAGGAGCATAGAGAAGGAGAGGGAATTGAATGCATTTTTTTGGAGATAACAAAGGTTATCTGAATATAAGAAGTATTTGGTAATGTTTCTGGAATTGATAGTTGAGAAGAAAATGCACTTGGACCAGCAATTCTTCCCCAGTGGTAAGAAGAAAGGGGGACCTGGACAAGAAGATGCGGGGATTTGTATGGATGGTAACATTAATGGCAAAAAAATTATCACAATGAAATGAAATCAGAGAGAGCTCCAATAAGTGCAGGAGACCTTGTTTTAATAGAGAGATTGAGGGAGCAGTAGGGAGAGGTATTAGGAATGAATAAGCAAGTTTTTAGTGCTAAGTGGCTGTTGTGATTGTGCATAGGGGACTGCGTTTCCTGTTGATACTGGATGGTGACAGTGTGTAAAAGTGCAAGTAGAGATTGCCATTGGTGTGCAGTGTAAATGTAAAGATTTGCTCAAACTCTGGGGAAAGGTAAAAAAGGACTTCCAAGATGGCTGCACATTGAGTAACAGCTTAATTCTAGCTCTCCCAGTGAGAAAACAGAAACTTAGCAAAGAAAGCCAGTGAAAATAAATTTCTGGGTAAATTTCAGTAACTGGCTAGTTAAGTGCAGTGCCTGGATGCCAGGAAAAAAAAGAAATATAGAGGACCTGAAGGAAAATCGGCTACAAAAGGTGAAGAAAAAACACTGACTGGGAAAAGTACTGTAGCCATTCAACAAAAAAGTAGTGGAAGTTCCATGCCTGACTTCCAGTATCCCAGAGGAAAGTACAAGGCAACTGCACACAGACCTGATTAAAATAAATGAAACAGTGATGGAGTATATCGACTCAAACAATAAAATACTGGAAAATGGAAGATGCTTTAAACAGATATTCAGATAAGGTGATAAAACTGCAAAACTCAGAGGATGAAATGAAGAAAAGGCTGGCTGAATATGAGACGGCACAAGCGATGTTTAAAAAAATAATAGAATTAGAGGACAGAGCACATAGGGAAAACCTGAGATTTTCTTCTGTGGCCGAGAAACTGGACGGAACAGACTGTATTAATTTTATGAAAGGACAAATAGGCAGCGGGACTGGTATTCCACAACAGGAATTGTTAATTGAAAAGGCACATTCAGGGAATGTGAATAAGCAGACAGCCAGCTATCTTCAAAATATTTTTCGCTGGAGGAACAGCATTTTTTTGATGAAGTAGATGCTGAGGAAGAAATAAAAAAGTTTGTCCAACTAACAGTGAACTGTGAAACAGAAGGAGATTTTGCTTCTTGTTCTTCTGGAAATTAAGACTACAGAAAGTCTGTGCCAGTGAAACCTTTTCCATTGTTTCAGTGGAGCATGCTTGAGAGGTGGAAAAAAGCACAAGAGTTGACTAGAAGAATTGATAATACTTTGGAAATGAAGGCGAGAGAGGGTTTGGGAGATGAAGATGAACAGTAATAGAACAAGAAAATCTGAAAATATTGGACTTCCTTGGACTTTGTTAAAGTTGTAGGGGACTTTAAAGCATGTGCCCTACTTCATGTCATTAACATTTGGAGAATAAGGTTAGTGACTTGGAAATTGACAACTGTGGATTACAAAGCAATAATTAATACTGTGAAACATGACCGAATAAGAAAATCTGGAAATACTGGACTTTTATGGACTTTGTTAAACTTGTAGGGGACTCTCAAAGCATATGCTCTACTTCGTGTCATTAACATTCGGAAAAATACTTAGGAGAGAGAAATGTAACTGTAAGTAAAAAAAAAATTCTTAATAGTACTATTTAAATGGTGCATGATTTTCTTTACATGTTATAAAGTAATTTTTCAGTTATTTTTAAGTGTAATTAGATACTAATATAAATAGGTACCCCTGTTTTTTCTTTTTGTTTCTTTCTCCCTTCTTCTCTTTCTCCTTGTTCAGTTTTAAGAAATGTAGGCACTGTAATGTAAAAAAAAAATGGTTAAAAATCCATGACAAAAGAAAAATTAGTAGTATTTATTTCTTATTTTTGCATAGAGGAATGACTGGTTTAAGTCCATTAGTTTAATCTAGTAACAAGTTTTATGAGAAAGCTAGTCAATGAAAAAAGAATATTGAATATTATTATAAGAATTTTTTTCTAGTAAAAAGTATTGTGCCTGATTCTCATGTCTTTAGCAGACAATCTGATAAAGGGAAATGGCTTAGGGAAAATATTTTCTGAAAGCATTCAATTGTTTTCCCAGCAGAGAGTGATGTAAAGATGAGATAAACTAGACAACACTTAATAAAACCTCAGGCTATAACATGCGTCTTAGCATGGATAACCTTTCTTTTAGGTTAGCTCAAGTTGGTATGTGTAGCTGTCCGTGTGGAACATTTTTTCACATTAGGAGGGTAAAACTTAAATATTTGAAGATGTGCATAGTTTTGTGTGTTGTTACTCAGTTAAAAGGTTTTAGGGGGTATTGGATGTGTGTGTGTGTATGTGTGCATATTTTTGAGGGTTTTCAATAAAATAAAAAGATCTGTAAGATGTGACATAGACTCAAATGGAGATGACAAGATATAACTGTATATAAGATTAACCTGCCAAACAATCCATGCATGTAACACAAAAGCTGAAACTAGACATTTAACAAAAAAAGCTGTTATACATACAAGTTGAGAATAATAATCTCTCAATAATATGATGCTTTCTATAATGTCTTTAAACGTTAATGGTTTTATAGATAGATACAAAAAAGAGTAGTGAACTATATTAAAAAATGTAGAGTGCAAATATCTATGGTACAGGAGACACTTGGAAAACTGAACATGTGAATTTGATTAGGAAAGGTTGGTTAGGATGGTTTTCAGTGGAATATCTGGGGCAAAGGAAGAAAGGAGGAGTACTATTAATTGCAAGAACAGCTCCAATAATAATAGAAGAGGATAAAAAATACAATAGTGGTAGATTTGTAGTACTAAGGGGCTACTGGCAAGGGAGGAAGATTACATTGGCATGTATTTATATTCCACATAAAACTACTGTAATGGAGCTTAAGGTAATTCTGGGAGAAATAATCAGCTTTAAGCAAGGAATATTACTTATAGGTGGTGACTAGAATTTGATTTGCAATAGTGGAGATTTGTCTGGGGGGCCCAGAAGGGAAAATAACAAAGGAGGGTAGATTTTTAAAGAAATTAATGAAAATAGTTGGCATTGAAGATGTGAATTCAGTGCTAGGAGTTCAGAGTGAATTTTACATATTCACCAATATACAAAAACTGGGTTAGGTTAGACAGAATTTACATTTCACAGGAACGTGTGCATTTAATTTAAGGTCTTGATATGCACCAAATAACTATTTCAGATCATGCGCCAATAAGAAATAAAATAAAATAAGAAAGGTCGATGAAATACAAATTAGACAGTGGTGCTTTCCACCTATCTGTTGAAAAGAGAGGAATTTAAGGAATGGGTAGTGGAAATTATTCAGGAGCTATTAAAGAAAATAGTATTTTTTTTCTGAAAATACAGCTAGGGCGTGGGATAAAATTAAAGCGTGTTTAAAAATAGGGTGGAAATAAAAGAATGGAAGATATGGTTAAGAAGTAATGAGAATTATTTACAGGGACTGACATGTTAAAGTATTGCAAAATAGGGGGAATCTCACAGAACAAGAAGAGGAGCCAACTGCAGAATGCAAAACAGAAAATAAGGGATTAACTCGATAGTATGCATGAGTTTAGAAAGATTGCTGTTAAGCAATTGTTTTTTGATGATAACTCTAGAGTATAAAAACTTTTAGCATGACGACTCAGGCAACAGAAAGTAGAAAGGGCTACCCACCAAGCTTGGGAAGTCTATAACAAAGAAGGTAACAAGGGATCCTGTAGAAGTATTGGAAATATTTAGGAAATTCTATGAAAGTTTGTATGAATTCTATGAAAGCAGAGAAAACTGGAAATCAAGAAAAGGTACAAATGGAAATGTTTCTGGAAGAATTAAATATGCCAAGGTTAGAGGTGTAGGCGGCTTAATTACTAACAGCATAGGGGGAGACAAGATAAAAATGGTGATGTATAACTAATCTGTAGGAAACTCCCCAGGAGTAGATGGTATTCCTGTGGATGTTTGGAAGCTGGGGAGGGGGGACTGATAAAGCTCTGGAAGGTTTTGTTTAACAGTATTTTAAGAGGAGGAGAAGTAACAGCATCCTGGAAGAAAACGGTGGTAGCTTTAATACCTAAAGAGGGTAAAGATCCATAAGATCCGGCTTCATACAGGCCCATTTCAATACTAAACTGTGATTATAAAGTGTTTGTCTGTAATGGCTAAAAGAATGGCAGAAGTGATGCCGAAATTAATAGATATGGATCAGTGTGGTTTTGTGGAGGGGAGGCAAACATTTGACAACATCAGAACACCGATGATCCAAAGGGAAGCAGAAAGTAAGAAAATACCATTATTTTTGGTGCGTTTTAATACAGAGAAAATATTTGACGGAGTATCTTGGGTTTAGCAGAGCAATGGAAGTGTTTGCATTCCCTGATAAAATTGTAAGGTTGATTAGGAGGGAATATGAGGGATTGGAGGCAAAACTGATAAAATTGTAAGGTTGATTAGGAGGGAATATGAGGGATTGGAGGCAAAAATTAAAGTTGGTGGCTTTTCTCTGATGATCTGTGCTTGAGTAGAGGAACCAGGCAGGGCTGTCCTCTCTCCCCTTTGTTATATGCATTTTATTTAGATCTATTGGCAAAGAAAATAAGGGACTCAGAAATTCAAGTATATAATTGGTGTGGTAGTCAAGAAAAGCTGTCGCTATTTGCAGATGACATTATTTTATACCTGACAGTACCAGAAAGGGACATTACAGTGCTGTGCAACTTATTGACACAGTTTCATATCTTTCCGGGATACAAAATTAGTGAAGGTAAAGCAAAGACAGTAGCGGTAAACTGTAACTACATACAGATTGGTTCGGCACTATCTATACTTATGGGGACATGATAATATGAATTATTTAGGAGCACGGATTAAAAATGATTCTGGTGTGGCAGCTAAGGGTATGTGGGAAGAGACTAAACAAAAGATGATAAAAAAGTGAGAAAATGGAAGCTCTGTTACATGGATATCAATAGTAAGATATAAGCAGTTAAAATGTTTTTATCCCCTTTAATCTTTTAACACAGGTCAGGCATATTTTTATCAACCAGAGGAGAAGTTGTGGATAGCAATTAATAAAGAGCTGTTGAATTTTATCTGGGTGGGGAAGACTGCAACAGTCAAGTGTGATAAGATTATTCTTCCAATAGAACAGGACGGATTAGGATCACCCAATTTGAAGGGGTATTTCAGAGCAACACAGTTAAGTCTCTTATACATAGCACAAGCAGAAAACTATAATTCAAAGTGGAAAGAATGATGGTGAAACATGGGGAAGCTAAAGAAACAAGGAGAGACTAGGATTTTGGATGCAGACCTTTAAGGAGAATAATAATCGTACAGAGTATTATATTGATAAAGTAGCAGAAAGTATACCAAGAATAAAGCCAACACGTTCATAGGTAGGTACTAGGCTATCAGCCCAAGGGCCTACATAAGCCTAGCCAACAAGGTTCCCTGGCTTACGCCACCCAAGAAAGTTATTTTCCTGTGCCACTGTCAAGCAGAGGCACAGAAGTGATCCCCGGGGTGTATTTCCTATTTCCCATCCACTCATCAAGATTTTTCTTGAAGAGTGCTAATGAAGAACTTTGCTTGACATAGATGGGTAGCCTGTTCCAGTGTATGGGAAGTCTCTGGGACAGGAATCTATCCCTCCAGCATGTCTTGTTTATTGTGGTGACAAGGTTTAGGTCCCTAGAGCATGCAGCTCGGAGGGATTGGGATTTCTTTAGGTGTAGCATGTCCAATAGCTTTGGGTTTGACATAGCTTTATATGTTAGGCAGAGATCACCTCAGAGTAGGCAGTGTGCTACAGAGTAAAGCTGGAGTTTTTTGAGGTGGTCAGTGTAGGGCATTTGTTTGAGGCCAGTAATCCTCTTTGTGAGGTACTTCTGTGGCCTTTCCAGCTGATGCAGATGTCTTGTGAGGTACATTCAAAAACGGCGTTGTACTCTATAATGGGTCTGAGTGTCGAGTTGAGGGGAACAATGACCTCTTTTTTTCTTGGATGAGAACCCTTTTATGATGAGGTGTGCCACATAGAAGGACTTCCTGACTATTGTGGCGATGTGACTATCAAAGGAGAGACTACTGCCACCTGGGTCCCAAGGTCTCTTATCACACATTCGGCGTTAAGTAGATTGCTGCCTATGTGGTAGTTCATGGGTACAGAGTTTTTACCAGAGGGGATGACACTGCACTTTTTGGCATTGAGCTTGAGGCCATGGCTCTGACACCAGGCATCTGTCTCAGTGAGGCCCTTCTGTAGGATGTCCACATCATTTGGGGACTTGACTATGGCTCCTAATTTGCAGTCATCTGCGAACTCCGATAGCCAGAGGCCTTCTGTGTTAGCCTATACTTCAGAGAAGTAGATACCAAACATTGGAGGTCTCAGGACGGAACCCTGTGGTACTCCACTTGTC
The DNA here is from genome assembly GCF_019279795.1 of Protopterus annectens. Taxonomy (NCBI): domain Eukaryota; kingdom Metazoa; phylum Chordata; order Ceratodontiformes; family Protopteridae; genus Protopterus; species Protopterus annectens. The sequence goes on along the minus strand of NC_056732.1, from coordinate 609,635,200 downwards.
ACTGCTTTGAGGTCAGATCTGGAGTCTGCAACTTTTACAGTGTGGGTTCTGTCAGTGAGCCAGTTGGCAACCCATCTTGTTTCTTAGGGATTTATACCTAGTTTTGTGAGTTTAGCTATAATTCCAGAATGGGGGATGGTGTCGAAATCCTTGACGAGGTCAAGATAGGCTGTGTGAACCACCTTACCCTCATCTACGGCTTTGGTGACTGCCTCAAAGAAGTTGATCAGGTTCAGGAGGCATGATCTGCCTTTCACAAACCCGAACTGGGTGGGATCCAGAGTTTGGAGGTTACCAATGTCTTTGTTTATGAGTTCCATGATGATACATTCCATGGCCTTGCAGACCAGGCTCGTCAGGCTAATAGGTTGATAGTTCCCATGTTCAGTGGTGGCTCCCCCTTTGTGGAGTGGGGTAACTGTTGCTGTGCGCCCTTCAGTGGGCACAAAGCCTGATGCGAGGCTATTATTGAACATGGTGCTTAAGTGGGGAGCCAGTTCATTCTGACATTTGTGTAAAACGCAGCCTGGGATGTTGTCCGGTCCCATGGATGCTGTGTTTTTGGCTTTAGAGAGTGCAGCTTTTACCTGCGTAGTTGTGATTACAGGGACTGTACATTCTTCCTGTATAGATATGGGCCCTTTAGGGGGTGGGGGTGGGGTAAAGTTAGCACTGAACCTATCTGCCAGGATGTTGGCAATATCAGTTGGTTCTGTAATTTTCGTGCCGTTGTGCTGTAACTCAGAGCAGATCTGGGTGTTGCCATCAAGATTCTTGACATAGCTATAGAATGCTTTGTGGTTGTCCTTGGAATTAGTGAAGATTTTGTTTTCGTAGCTAGCTTTGGAATATCTTAATAGGGATCTCAGCTTCTTACTGAGGCTGACCAGGGAGCTCCTCCACTCATGGGATTTTACTCTCTTTTGCAACAGTTTCTTCCTTCTGTTGTACAGTTTGTTTATGGCAGGGGACCACCAGATTGGCTTCCTTTTTTTGGAGGATAGCGTCTTGGTTCTGTTTGGGATAGCACAATCCATGCACTCGTGTAAGTGCTTATAGAGTGCATTTGTGTAGGATTCAGCAGTTGTAAGTGTATTGTCTATCGGCATTGGTATCATGAAGTTCACCACTTCTGTCTTAAGAAGCATGAAGTTGGCTTTAGAGAAATGCTTTACCTTGGTTTCCTTAATGGGGGGTGGGGGTGGGATGTGGATATCAAGGGTGATTAGCTTATGGTCGGATCGGACCAACGAGGAGTTGACCTCAGGTGTGGAACACAGGTCACTCATGTTGGTAATGACTAGGTCTAGGATATTGTTGTCCCTGGTGGAGGTGTGGATAAGTTGATCCAGGGCATTGGAGTTTATGAATTCCAGAAAGTGTTGAGCTAAGGAGTTGGTACATGAGTAGTTTTCCCAGTTAATGGTGGGGTAGTTGAAGTCGCCCGTTATTAGGGTGTTTGGTTGAACCCTAATATTTTCCAGTACATCAAGAAAAGAGGAGTGGGAATCCTGAGGCATGGTGGGGGATCTGTAGCAAGCTACAATTTGGATTTCAGTTTTGCCCAGAGTTAGTTGCACTTTGATAACCTCAGATGCATTATGCTGAGCAACTAGCGTGGAGGTGTGGATATCCTTAATGAATATGGTCACACCTCCGCCTTTGTTGTTTCGGTCCAGGTTACATGGCCGAAAAGTGTGGTATGAGTTATAGCCTGGTAGTGCAGGGGTGCTCTCTAAAGCCTTGAACCAGGTCTCAGTCACTCAACAGATATCGATGTTCTCCATTTTAAGGAGTGCCTCGAGTGAGTACATTTTGAGATTTAGACTTCTAGCATTGAGTAGCATTACCCTCAGTTTTTGCTTGCCTGTTCCTGTTATGGTGGTGAATTTGTTATTTGAACCTTGCCTAAAAAAGGCACCATAGGTGCAGCAAGAGCCTTAGGCGTATCCAGAATCCCAGGGGTGACAGGTGCAGGCCGTCTGTGGCAAATCATCGTGGTCTGTCGACCATGTCATCCCAAGCAGACAGATACTGGATCCCCTTAGAATGACACCAGAAGCTTAGCCAATTGTTAAAGTCAGTCATTTTGTCCTTGTACTGCGGTATCATTCTGGGCAATGGCAGAATGCTACTCAGGGCTAGGGTCATATCTGCCTGGGCTACAAGATCGGAGAGCTCTTCCATGTCTCTTTTCATGTAGTCCAGGGAGGTACGTGACTGGAGAAAGGAGATTTTGCCGATAGGGATGACTGCAATTAGGGATACAGGTAATAGGCAAGATGGGGCTGGAATTTATTGGAGAAAACTGGCAAAAGAACCAAGGTATTAGGAGCAAATAACTAGGAAGTGAAAGGTAATAGACTGGGAAGACACCAAGAACTTATTTGGAGTGCAGGTTAGAGATTGCCTTCGCTGTAAAGGATTGATATCAGAGTATAGGCAAAGAGAAAGAAATAAGGGGGTCCTAAATGAAAGACCAGCAGTGGTAAAGTTTTTAGTGGAATCTAGAACAGAAGTTGCCGTTAAGAAAGGAATAATTAGTGCAGCATATAAAATATTTCATGATACCTATAAGAATCAATCAGAGGAGGCTAGAAAGGATTGGGAGGAGAGATTAGATAAGCATTTTACAAAGAAACAATGGAGGATTTGTGTATGCCTCCCAAATATACAACAATGTCTAGAAGATTTAGGATCTTTGCTTGGAAGTGTTTACTTAGGTATTTTTATACCCCAAGTATACTCCAAAGATTTTTTTTCCTCGGGTAGACATCAAATGTTGGAAGTGTGATGGGGAAGAAAGAGGTAACTGGGAACACATTTTCTGGGCATGTAATAAGTTGGCTGACTTTTAAAATTCCCTGCAGTCTGCTCAATTGGAGATGCTCTTTGAGCAAATTAGTGTAACTGTGGAAATTATTTTTTGAGCTATAATACAGAATCGGAATTGCCTAGAAATATTAAGGCCTTACTGAGTCTAATTATGATGGCTGGCAAAAAAGTAGTTACTAGAAAATGGAAATAAAAATCTAAACCAAATTTACTAGAAATAGCAAAGATAGTAACAGAGAAAAAACAACTAGAACTGGGATCTTTAAAGAAGGGTAGGTGCAAATCAAATAGGAAGTGTATGATCAATACATGCAGAGGAGGAACAAGGTTTAAAAGAAGGCAGGAATTGAATGAGCTATGTAATGGTTGACTGACAATGACTGGATATATTGTAAGTGATGTATAATGTTTGCAGCCACAGTTTTGTTGGCATTGTTTGTAATGTATAATGTTTGCAACTGAGATTGCCAGTATGATTTATTTTCATTTATATAAATGTAAGATTGCCTATGTCATACATGATAGTTTAATAAAGATGTTTCTTGTTAAAAAAAAAAAAAAAAAAATCCGGGAAAGGTACACATTTTTAGTGGTTGTTTCTTTTTACACATTTTGTGTTATATTGCAATTTATTATTATTATTGTTAGTTAAAATGTGTAAAGGGGAATAAGAAAAATATTTGGAGCTAGAGATGAAAATGTTTACCAGGATGAAAAGAGTTTGTAAACACTGATGTAGATAATGGTAAAACAGTGTAGTTAGAAAGTGCAATCACAAATGGAATAAGCAATGTAGAAGTGTATACATAGAATATGATGAACATACAGTATTGTACCCCTTTATATAAAATTATAGCATAAGGCATTTTCTGCCGTAGAAACAAAAAGAAAGGAAGGGATTTGACCACCTACAAAAAAGAAATGAAAGGCAAAAATGTTAAAAACAGGTCAACATTTCAAGTAATATTGGCATTCTTTGACTTTTAAAGGTTGTAGTGTTTTCTTTATGCTTTAAAAAAATAAGAGAGATGAATTCTTCATAAGTGACTAATTTCATATATGCTATTAGTTATGAATGATAATTGATGGGGCATGGTAATTTTGTATGTAACTTACAAAGTTAATACATGAGGATGGGGTACCACAGGGATACACCAGAAATGGTGGTTAAAATAAAAATCATATGTCTTCAGTTTGGCTTAACATGAGGCATGAGAGGCTTAAAGTTATGGACGCTGCCCACTGAGACAGAGGTGGCAGTCTGTATTAGTGTAAGGCCCATGAAGGGTCCACTGATCATTTTGGTTAACCACAATCTAAAACTTGAACCAGTACAACTTTGTTCATTTGCTGCTTTTTACAAATGTTTTCAGTTTGTTTGTTTTTTTTTTGTTTTTTTTTTTGGGGGGGGGGGCATATTGGCAGCGTTCAGATGTTGCAGAATGGAGAGTTCCAGCAGTGGATCACACAGTTTGTGAGAAGCATGAGCCAAAGGATCTGGTAGTTCTTTCTCGGAAAAGAAGCATGCTTATAACAACTTTGTTTCGTATGGGTTGCATGAAGGTAGCTATATCCTGACAGAATGTTGTCAATGCCTACCACTCCTAAACTGTGGTCTTCTATTTTTCCTTTTATTCCTGTTTTTGCACAGCCTAAAAAATTCAGCATTGAAAAAAAAATAAATTGGAAGCTTCTGTTCTCAGTCCACTGTAACATCTATGGACTTGTTTCTGTTCTCTGGTATTCCCCCTAAAATGAAGCACTTTAACGAAAAGACAAGGTATATGGGTGATGACACTTGAGTCCATTCTTTTGTGAGTCATGGATGTAGTTGGAGTGATTTGCAGCCCATGTACAGTATGTCTGATTTTCCTCTTGCCTCAGTACCTAAGGAACAAAGCATGTCGTGCTGATGACTAGGGTTTGGCTTCTGGATCAGGCACCCATTCCTAGACATAATGCTTTATGATGTCTGAAGGGGAGAATGAGCCGATTGCTATATCGATTAAGAAGGATGTCAATGGCATGAGGTTAAAGTCCAGGAGTCCCATCCCAAGACTGGGATTTTCAAGGCTGATGTCTCTTTTAAAATTACTGAAAAGGTAAGGCGTAAAACATCTGGTTTTTAGGCTCCTTGCTTGTGTCTCAGGTGCTAGATAGGGCCTGAACAAGGGGTAATTTTAACTAAAGAGTTTCAGCAAGCCTTAGAAAGTCTGCAGCCAGGTTCTGATCCCTCTGTGTATGGAGTCCCCTCTGGTAAAAGGAAAAGAAAATGATCTCCTTTAAAGGTAGAGAGACACTCCTCTGACAGTGTGTAGGAAGATTTAGATTACTTTTCTCAGATGCCTTCCCCCTTAGGTTATGATACAGCACAGCAGAGAAGATACTATTTCCTTTGCTTTTCCTACAGAAGTCGTCTCATTTGATGAAGCAGTTTGTAAAATGAAAGAACACTCCAAATGGGAGGCAAAAGAGGCATCAAGGTCCCAGAAAAGTTACTTTGAGTTACTTGGTCTAGATGTCCCTTAACCAGTGGCTATCCCCCATTTTAGGTACTCTGGTGGATGCCATTATTGCAGCCTCAAAAGAATCTGACACCCAGCTCCCTGCTTCTAACATACCAGACAGGTTTTTTCAGTTCCAAGAGTTGTCTAAGTACTTTAATAAACCCCCATGGCAGATGAATCTGTAGTTTTAGCTATCCAGAAAATGAGTCAGCATTATCTCCTGCCCTCCAGTACCCTTGCAAATGACAAGAAAAACAGAGTGCTAGACTGTTTTTGTGGAGAAGGATTGTATACCTGCGTCTCTGATTTTCAAGGCCATCAGTTGTCAGAAGCATAGGACAAAGTACCATATTGCTCTCCTAGACCAACCGAGAGACACATTTGAAGAGCTGTCTGATGTAGACTCAAAGACAAAACTGATGTACCTCATAGGATAGCTGGTCAGGTGGCAAAAATATTTTATTAAGTGTGGTTACTTTATGCCTATATGAGATCCCAACACACATGATGTAGACAAATATAAGTGGAAGAAGCTAACCCATCATTGCATCAGCAGCTATTTTCAGAGATTCTGAGCTGCAAAATTTAGCAACCCTTTAGTATTCCCTCAGGGTATTGGGCTTCTTATTATGACACTTGAATGTAAACAAATGACATAGTGAACCACTGGACTGAGCAATTTCAAATGACATGGATCTTAAGACGAATCTGCAGCTCCAAGGCAATGTAGCCACTATGTTGAATCACTTAACAGAACTGATGGCAAAGGTATTAGCGGATACCACCATTATAAAATCTGAGAATGCAGCACTAAAGACTGCTATGGACTCTTGTACATTAAAAATGGCCTTTTTAGAATCGACAGTCAGTCTGCAGAATGACAAACTTCAGCAGTTTTTTTCTTTAGTGGATGTTTATGAGTTTAAACTGTCAGAATAATGCTGGCCTGTGTTAGAATGGAGGATTATAGCTGCAGAAACAGCCTGTGGCTTGCTAGATTACAGGAAGATGCGGAGAAGGGGAATATGCTGTAATTTCTTCAACTTGCTCTCCCAGTGGCATTAAATCTTAACAACCTCTCAACTGCACCAGTAGAGTGGGCGCACCAATCTCTGCATCCACAGAACAAAACTAGTAACCCCCAAGGCACATTATCTTTCAGGTGCTCGACCGAACGTTATGTATATTCAAAGCAGTGGGGAAAGGGAAACCATTTACAATGTGCAGGTGTGCAGTACATTTCTTCTGGGACTTCTCCCGTGAAACAACTATGGCAAGGAAAGCTTTTTCAGAGGTAAGGGCTGTGGTGTAAAAATAATTTGCCTTCCAGACTATTATATTCTGCTACACTATACATTAAGTGGGAAAATCAGGAGATCTCCTTCCAAATCCCAGACCAAGCCCTTTACTTTTTGCAGAGGAAATTACTGAAGCCTGTACTTGATAACACTGGTGCTCCTGATCTGCCAACAACAAACTGAATGTATGGAATGGACTAGGCATATGACAGGGTCTGGGAAATATGCTGGCATGTGCATGAATTCCTCATCAGCTTCTTTATGCAGTCTTTATTCCACCGGGTCCATGTGTCAGCGGGAAGAAAGACGTTCTCCACTATCCAGGAAATCCTGTGCTAGGAAACTGTTTTCTGATGACCAATATAATAGCTGCTTGTCCTCCTCACAGTCAGAAGATATTGCTGAAGATATTGTAGACCAGTAGCCTGGTTCTACAGATGAAGAAACAGCAACTAGTTTAAAATCAAAGGTGACTTTAGAGGCAAAGGAGAGACAGGGTATCGAAAAGTATGTGAAACAAAAGAAAGGCAGTATTAAAGGTGGGGAAACAGGAAGATCCAAACATGAGGCTCTACAGAATCTCACTGCGGTATGTTATCTTTCTGTGGTGCTGTTTTGTTTGAAAGGCACTAATTTTGTAGGGGTACAAGTCTGCACTATGATAGTCTAGGGGATACCAGCCCCCTGCACCCATTGGGTGTGATATGGTGGTGATGATGAAGATGATAATAATAATCTAATTACAAAATTTGTAGTAAAACTGACTCAATTGTACATAGTTTATTTCAAACTACAATGGCTGTATGTTGCTGTCTCGATTTTCATGATTTAATTTCACCATATAAATAGAGGGCTGTTTTAATCTGGATGTAATCCAGTAAAGTTGATATTCTTTTTTGATCCAAGAATGTATAGTTTATAAACTTCATGCAGTGCCTTAAAATCTTTCTGGAAGGCATACCTTGCTTCTAAACTTGAATTAGAAAGCTAATACTAGAGGTATTGCTATCAGTGAACTGTTCATTATGTTGGACTTCATTAGAAACAAAAAAAGGATAAATAAGGTAGATGGATAATGTAAGGGCTTAACACGCCACATGGGGAGATTATCATGCATTCAATTTGTGGCCAAACACAGACAGCCCTGATTATTTGTAACATTTTTTAGTGACACCATAAAAAATGGAGAGCACAGAAACACTGCCAGAAGTAATAAAAACTGTGATAACGAATAAAACTGTAATGCAAATAAAACCATAACGATTTATAAAACATAAAAAAATAAGTTAGGTAAGTGCTTTCACACTAGGTCAGTGCTTCATCAGACTATATTAAGTCAAACAACACTGCAGACATTAAATATAAAACACTGCCAATCAGCTCTAAAGGCAGATTCAAAATCATTTGCTAAGTTTTAATAAATTGTTATGCTTTTTGTTTGGATTGCAGTTTTATTTGGATTACAGTTTTATTCGTTATCACAGTTTTTATTACTTCTGGCTGTGTTTTTATGCTCTCCGGTTTTTATGGTGATACTTTTTTTGGTTTATTCCTTGGGAGTTACTTGTATAATATATATATATATATATATATATATATATATATATATATATATATATATATATGTGTGTATTTTTTTATTATTTTTTTAGTGAGGTCAGTGTGTAGCAGCATATGGATTTTTAGGCTGTTAATAGCATTGGACTTCAATACAACTATAAATTAAGTGATGGACAGAAATAACCCCTGACCAAATGCCATACCAACACCTCAGAATACTCTGAGAAATGTATGTGACAACGTGGGCTTAATTGACATCTGGAGACACCTACAGCCCAAGACTTAGAATTTACTTATTCCTTACCACAGGGAGGCACGTCTAGCAGACTAGCTTATTTCTTAATATCTAAGGACATGGTTAAGGATGTTCACGATGCCAGAATTATTCCAGCCCCTCTTAAGGATCTTGAGGCAGTTATTTTAGCTATGAATATTCCAAAAAAATTAAAAACACAGACTTAATCTTTAAAGATAAAGACCTGCTAGCTCATACTATGGATGGTTTGTGGAACTGTATAAATGCATTCCAGCTGGACAATATGACCTTTTAGTATGGTAAGATTCAATCAAGTTAGAACTTAAAGCACTATGTAAATGGTCTAAAATGCAAATGCTTGGTAAGTGGAATGGGAAAAATAAGTCTCTAGAAGATGAAGTTCATTTAGTGTAGCAAAAGTGTAAAGCTTGTAAATTTAATGAGAAAAGCAGAGTTGAAGCCTATAAGGCTAAGCTAACAGCTTTAAACTTAATTCTAAAGAATCGTGCACAACTGTATTTAGAATGTACAGCATTCTGCAGCTGGGCTGAGGGTAATAAACCTGGGAGACTGCTGTCTTATAAAATCAAACAGTGCAGAACAGCTGTTATGATAGCTAGGGTTAGATCCCCAGAAGGACAGAGGGTAGTAGTATCGGCTGAAGGGGTAAACAATTTCATCGGTCTGATAATCGGCTGGAGCGCCTTCTGTGTGGAGTCTGCATGTCCTCCCCGCGGTCTAGTGAATTTAAAGACATGCAGGTAGGTGCGAGCATGTGTGGGTTTGCCTTCTTTGAAGGTTGGCACCAGGCTGGCAACTCGACACCGTAAAAATTCACTGCCAATCATTAGTGGACCGGAGTTCCGCTGTGGCGACCCCTAACCAGGAAAAGCTGAAAGACAGTTTGTGAGCAACTGTATAATGAGGGTAGACTCCACAGTAATCTACAAGGGGAGATCCAAAAGTATTTACAGCTGCCTAATATCACTGAGTTACCTTTTCAAGCTCATATGACACTTTCAGTACTAGTGAATCAGGAAGAAGATGTGTAAGGTGATCAAAGAGCTTCCACCTAGTATGGCTCCTGGTCTGGATGGTATTATCAAAGAACTGATGAAGTGGACAATCTGGTACTGGGCTTAGTAGTACCGTAACAGGTCTTTCAAAAGGAAGGCTCGATGAATAGCTCCTCGTGGGCTTCAGTTATAACAGTTCTTTTAAAATCTGATAAATCAGCAGATAATTTAGCTTAATACCATCCAATTTCATTGTTAAATGTTGATGCTAAACTCTCTGCAGAGATTATGACTAATAGAATGCAACCTTGGCTCCCAGCTCTAATGTTTTTATGACAGTGTGGATTCTTAAAAGGTAAAGGTAGTGGAGATCATCTTCACACCTTGCAGGTTTTAATACAAGACTACATCATGTCCCAGAACCACCACTAACCATTATGGTGGACTTTGTTAAGGGCTTCGACTGCATAATGTAATGATATCTTTAGCAAGTCCATGAAAGTATGTAATTTCCTCTTGAGTTCATGAGGACCATCCAAACTTTGTATCACTAACCTTTGCCCAGGGTATTGAGTAATGGTGTGCTTTCCCAACCCTTCCCATTTCCAAAAAGGTACCAGGAAAGGTTGCCTGTTCATTATTTTTGTTAGCTAGTGAACCCGTGACTGTCCTTTTCAAGCAGAATAGGCAGTTGTCTGGATGGAAGCTAAGGAGGAATAGGTGCAAGTTCTTTTGTTTGCAAGTTAGCTTACTTTTGACAAGCACCTCCGAAAAAGATACCATGGGGATAATTTAACAAAATTTGCTGTAGCTTCAGGTTTGCATGTGAACTTAACTAAAACCTTATTATATCCAGCAAATGAAGCAGCTCTAGCTTGAAAGGCAAAATGCCTCCCCATTCACTTTACATGGGCAAATCGACATCCTAAACATCTGGGGATTTATCTACATCTGAACCCATTCAGAGAGAGGTAAACATTAATTTACAGCACATCTGGGGTAAAGTATTTCTTTGGGTGCATACGTGATGTAAATTAAAATTGCTTCTAGTGGGGAAGAATTGCAATCATGAAATTGTTTGTGGCACCTTTATTTTATATATTTTTTTCACCATATAGCTGCACCAAAACAATCCCCATACTTAAAAGGATCAAGTTATTAAATCAATTTGAGATGGAATGCACTGGCATGTCTCCAAAGAAATTGCACATGCACCAGTAAAATGATGTCAGCCCAGACCCTCTGGTGCTTCAGCTGGTTTACAAAATTCTTGCCTCAACATATGCAAAGTTGGTTCACAATAGCTCAAACTTTTAGTGCTCTAAAGCATTGCATTGGGCAGTTCTGTCAAAAAAAATCTGGGGTTCAGTAGTTTCATTGTGGGGGTAATCCACATAAGAAGATGTGCAACATGATGGGTTAATTTATTGATTGTGAGAGCAAGGTTATCACATGGCTCACTGTTATAATCACTCAAAACAAGGAGGCATATACTGTAGAGTACCTTCTACTTCTAATATTGAAGTGGTGTTTAAGCAAGGATACAGTCTGGAAATAACCCCAAATTAGGTATTACTAAACAGATCTCCATTTCAGGAATGGATTAAAGAAAAACATTTCCCCTTATGGAAATTACTACTAAACACCAAGAGCTGTGTAAACTTGAGATGTACTTTACGAGCTTCTCAGCTTTATCACCTCTTGATCACAGGTCGTACCATAACAGCTGCTAGGGGTTTAGATGACTGGCTAGAAACAATACCTTGCATGCTACCCCCGGAATGTCTAAGACATTGTTAAATAAGCTAGAAAAAGTTAAAAAGATCCCCTATGCATATGAAAAAAAACTGTTATTTTCACACAGAAGCTATTGTTCCCGACGTGATAGAACAAGGAAAAGTTTATATACCCAAACAGTCTGTTTAGCCTGTGGATTTCAGAATCCCATAGTAGACTATAAGTTTTGGGAATGTCAAAGTCTTTTCACAATTTGGGATAGATTACCCAAATGTCTGTGTGCTTGGTTGCAGATACCTGTCTCTTGTACAAAAGAATTCTTCTTTGCTGAGGTATAATAGTTAGCCCAAGAGAAATATTACCCACTGAATGGGTTTTGTAGCTTTCTTGCTTAGTGTGTGCATATATAGCCTCCTACTGGAAAGCCTCACAGGAGGTCATGTGGAGCGCTATGGAGAAATGGCTCCATACTAAGAGCCAGTTATTTTCTTGCCCAAGCACTTTGTGATGCCATTGCCTAGATACAAACAACACCCAAAATACAAATACAGTTCCTCAATACATTTTTAAATTTTGGAGCAACTTTTTTGGCTTACTAGATGACAGCTTTGGTAATTATTTTGTAATGCATTAGCACGTCTTTACAGCTATCAGACTGTATTCTGTGTTTGCCTAGTGTTTTAAGCAATACCTTTCTGTCTTCTCTTGCCAGTTTTTCGTACGTCAGTATGAGATGTAACCATATTATGCCCTCATGACAGTGCCTGTTTATATTCTTATCAAATATTTACTGTCTAGTTGGTTATGTTGTACCTGTTGTGTTACTGTACCATATTTTATGAATATGATGTGATGAAATTTCATTGTACAATAAAGTTTGGCTTCCCTAACCTTGATATAGTTGTAAGTTTGTATATAGCATTAATAGTGGATGATATGTGCAGATGTATTTTGTGTGAGATTAATGTTTCCTTCTGAGGACATTAACTAACAAATTCATTGAAACATTTGGTGACATGTTTGTCTGTGTGGACCATGGGATGGATTGTTCTGAGTTTGTCCACTAGATCCACATCTGGAGTTGTTCTGCTCACTGTTGAGGTCCAGAAGTTGAAGTCCTTTATTTTTTAATGGGAGTATTTGTTGCTAAGTGGCAGATGTGGGTTGATTGACGCTCTTGATAAATTACCCTGTTGCTTTTTGACAACTCATTACAAGTTCCTGAGGTGGAGATTAATTGGAGAGCTAGAAGCACACAAACAGTTTTGCAGAATAAAGAAAGAAGTGAAGTGTTAACCCTTGAAAGCTTTTGTTTCAAAGTCAGTGTGATATGTGATCATGTTGCTAAGCTGTCGTTTAGAGTACAAATCAGAGAATCATTGTTTAGTCTTTATATGATATCACAAGAGAGGGAAACATATACTTAGATTTTTAAAGGAAGGTTAACTTCAGTATCAAAAAAGTGAGTGATGTGATCTGGAGGCTAGCATTTATGACTAGAATACTTGTCTATAATATGATATATTACTGAAGGACTTATAAGGCGCATAGCTGCGGTGGTGCAGCGGTAGCGTTGTTGCCTCACAGCAAGAGGTTCTCCCGTTCAATTCTCGACTGGAGCGCCTTTTGTGTGGAGTCTGCATGTCCTCCCTGCGGTCGAATGGTGTTCGAAAGACATGTGTGAAGGTTGGGCGTCGGGCTGGCACCTCGGCACCATAAAAAAAAATCTACTGCCAATCATTAGCGGATCGGAGTTCCACTGTGGCGACCCCTAACCGGGAAAAGCTGAAAGAAAAATAACAACTGAAGGACTTATAAGGCAGACCAGGGAGGATGTAATGATAAATTTGGCTGTAGGAAAACAATTAGTGCAAAAACTTCTTATGCAACAACAACAACAAAAAAAGTAAAACAGATATCCAGTACGTTGTCATACTTCTTTTAACAAATGTATTAATGTCTTACATTGTTTTTAGCAATCTCTGCATATGTAAACCATCTCTGTTATTTTTGCTGCAGTCTGTGATGCTGTAAAAGGAAAGCAAAAGTGAAATTATGGCATCCTTGAATATCGAGGAGAAGTAATAAGACTCCATAGATTCACAGTGTTTCCTTACTTAGAAGACTGGCTCCTCACCACCCCCACCAGGTGTCTACTGCTTCAAGCCACAAATTTCATCCTGTATCTTTTCAACTCTTTGGACATCACAGTCAACTGAGAAAAATCCCAGCTGACTCCGACACAAGGCCTGGAGTTTATAGGAACTCGCCTCAGTACAATTTCTTGTGTAGATTCTCTCCCTCTTCACAGACTACAAAAGATATGGTCTCAAGTACGATCCATCATATCCAAACACAAAGGCCCCGTCTGTCTTGTCCTCCAAACTTTAGGGTCTATGGCAGTGACCATTATCTTAGTACCTCTGGCAAGATTTTACATGAAGCTACTTCAGTGGCTGTTAGGTGTACAACGGTCCATCCTAACACAACCGATGACCTATCCCATTCTAATAACAAGTCGCTGCAAGAAGGATCTATCCTGGTGGATGCAGTCAGAGAAAATTCTTTTTGACCATCCCTTTATCCCCTCTCAGCCCAAGGCCATAGTAACCATGGACACCTCCCAGATTGGGTGGGGGAGCATTATCTGGGAAGTACAGTCCAAGGCACTTGGTCTCTGCATGAGGCCAATTTGTACATCAGTGTCCTGGAATTGAGGGCAGCGCTCTTATTGTTGCAAGCCTTTCAAGCTGTCTTCCCTCTGGGGACCATTGCCGTTCAGACCGATATGACCGATATGTCAGTGGTTTGGTACATCAGCAAACAGGGTGGAACCAGATCTTACTCCCTTTGCTGGGAAGCTGTCAGGATGTGGCAGTGAGCAATATCTTCCAACTGCTTTCTACTTGCAATGCATATCTTGGGGAGTTACAGCATAATAGTGGACAAACTGAGCAGATGCATTCTCCTGCCTCACGAGTGGTCTGTATCCCAAGGTGGTGATGGAAATGTTTTGTCGATAGGGCCAGCCTTGCTGTGACCTCTTTGCTTCCCCAGTGAACACCAAATGCAGCAGCTATTTTGCCCTAATTCCCCCCTCAGGGGGAGTCCCCAAGAGACGCTCTCCTTCTCTTTTGACCCTCGGGAATTCTCTGCGCCTTTCCCCTCATTCTTCTGTTCTTGAAGAAAGCCCAAAGGTTGAGAGGTAAAGTGATCCTCATTTCACCCTTTTGGCCTCAACAAATCTGGTTCCCTTTTCTCTGGCCTCACCTGATTCAATGTCCATGGATTTTGGACCCAGTTCCAGACCTGCTGTTTCACCCAGAGGGACTGGTGCGCCTCAAGCTGATCCTCCAATTCCATTAGTTGCTAGGCAGAGTAATATAGCTTTCCCAGTACAAAAAATTCTGGCATCTCATAAACTATCCACCAGGAAACTTCTTAGCATAAATGGAAGAGATTTCAATTTGGGCCGGTACAAAAAATTTGTACCCTTTTACAGCACGTGTTGACAAAGTTTTAGAATTTTTAGCTTCCCTTTTTGATCAGGGAGCTTCTGCTTCCAACATCAGAGTTCATTTAGCACCCATTTCTAATTTCCACAATGGCTACGATGATCATTCTTTAATTTCCCATTGCTTATGCAAAGTTTATCTTAAAGGTGTCTTGCATATAAAGCCTCCATTCAAGGACCCTATAGCTCTATGGGGTCTGGCTTTGGTTTTGCAATGTGTGGTACTCTTGCCGTTTGAACCAGCATTGACTTGCCATCTCAAATTTCTGTCATGGAAAACTCTTTTTGTAGTAGGCATTACTTCTGCCAGCAGAGATTCTGAGACTCTAGCATTATGTGTGAAACCCCCATATCTCTTGTTTCATAGGGATAGGGTTTTGTTGAGAACCAACCCTTCCTTAGGTTGTCTCAGAATCTAATATTAATCAAGCTGTTGATTTACCCATTTTCTTCCCCAATTTTTCCAATTAAGGTGAATGTTGTTTTTATTTACTGGATGTTCACAGACAGTTACATGTTGTATCTTAACAGGACCAAAGTGTCTAGGAAATTGGATCAGTTATTTGTTTCCTTTTCAGGTCTAACTCTGGGAAGATCTGCCTCAAACGTTACCCTATCACGATGGTTAAGAGATTTTGTTGCCTTCATTGACAATCATAATAACCACAAGTTAACTCCGCATTCCACCAAATCAATAGCCATGTCAGCTGTTTTTCACTCTAGGGCGTCCATGGATGAAATATGTACAACCACAACTTGGGCTACTCCACATACCTTTATCGCTCATTACAAATTAGATATGGTCTCCAGGGGAAGAGCATCCTTTGGCTTTATGGTTCTCAGGAATATCCTTCCATAAGGCCACCCAGGACCAAAAGTAGCTGGGGACTCTGTCCCATTCATCAAGAATGAATGAAGATTGACAACATCAGATAAAGAAGTTATGTACTTACCATATAGTTTCATCTGTGTTGTCGATCTTCATTCATTCTTGACATCTCACCCTCCTCCCCTCCTACAGATTTCCTGGAGGATTGGACACTTGTTCTGGGAACCTATATGTTTCACCTTGGACTTGGCTTCTACCTTTATATATTTCTTCTTCTGCCATACTATTTGCAGCGCTGCAAACTTGATATGAGGTAATGGAGAGAGGGGGGCATTGTGGTTAGAGTCTTAGCTTGAGAGTTTTTTGGCTGGCGCAAGCTGTATAATGGCCGAGCCTGTTCCCAGGATCAGAACCAAGCCCCATTCGTCAAGAATGAATGAAGCTCAGCAACACAGATGGAATGTTATGGCAATAACATAACTTCCTTTTTTTATTTTAGTCCTTAAATAATGACAACTCAGTAAAGAAGTATAATAGACCATTGTTACATTCTGTATGCTGATCAGAGGTCCAGCTCAACACTCCTGTTGGAAGTGGATTAAAATGCAAAAGATAATACTCTTGACAGTAAAAGCATATGCATTAGTGTATCCGGTACTCGTAAAATAAATAATTAGTAGTAGTGTAGGATCCTTTCTTAGAAACCTGTCACAAGCCTGACCCTTTTGTCATTCAGCATAGTGAATTTGGCAAACTCGGAGTTTGTAACCAAAAAGTTTTATATCATAGACAGACTTCACCCATCCATTTATCTAAACCTGTCTTGAGCAAGAGTGGATGATCTAATGTATAGTGGTAAGGAATTCCAAATTTTGCCACTTTTTTAAGCAGAAATAGTGTTCACATGTGAGGATACAGTAGGTAATTAAACTAATAAATGTATATTCTTTGTGCTGACACAGTGATCAACAAACTTTATTTTCATTGTTGAGACAACAGTAAAATAAACTCTCGTCATTTTTTTCATAATGGAATGTAAATGTAATGCCTTGAGTCTGTCCTTTTCAGTCAGACTATGGGTACTGTCAGTTTGCCTTGTGAAAGTTTTCTGAATTCTTTCAATATGTAAACAAGAGGTTTAGTATAGTAACACACTGCCACACCTTAATCTGTATGTGGCTTGATAAGGATAATGTGTAAGGGAATTATCACATTGCCGTCCCTGTCGTAATAGTCCATAAAATGCCCTTCATTATCTTACAACTTTTATGCAAAACACCAGATACATGGCTGTTAATTTTAAATTGATGATCTACAGTTTACCCCAAATCCTTAACAGTTATTGCTTCTGATATATGTTCACAATCCATGACTTTAGGGATACCCATGGTTTGCTTGCTGTTCCAGAATGCAGAACACTGCATTTCTCAGGGTTGAATAATAACCCTATTACCCTTGGTCCAACAGTATATTTTGTCAGTATACCTCTTATCTACAGTGTTTCTTACTACCATCCCAGTCTTTGTAACATCAGCATATTTGTTGATCGCATATCACTAGAGAAGGACTGGTAGACATAAACTAAACAGAAAGGATAAATAACATCAACAGGAAGATTGTATTCAAACTCATCAATCACATTGGTGTAAATTTTAAGGCTATTTAGGCAAGATCTTCCTGAAAGAAATAATTTCTGTACAAGGTCATTTAGCTAACCAGTAGTAACAGAAAGTAGGGATGGTAGTGTTCTGTCATATATTTTTCCCTGTTATGATTGGTAGACTTGTTAGGTGCTGATTTTGGATTTGTAATCACAATGACTTTTTTTCTCACATTTCAGGAGCATAGCCACTGCTTGGGCTAGCTTAAAATAGACAGGTGAGTCAGTTCACCATTTTTGGAAGGATATTGGAGAGAAAATGCCAGTTGTTATTTGTCAGGGCCTTCCACAGCATTACATCTCATTGCCTTCACCACTGCCTCATCTTCATCTGCTTGGCTACCATGCCAGGCAGCAATGTCATCCTTGATCTTGTTGTATTACATATAAGTGTAGATACATCAAACATTGTTTGCACAGAATATTGTCAACATGTGTCTTCCACAACCATAGAATTACCAATAAGTAACTCAGTATTGCCAGAGTACCCTTTTTCTAAACTGACAAATTTGTTTAAAAAAGACTTTGTCGTCGTCCTTGGTATGAACAGCTATTTTCTATTCATGTAGCTAAGAAACCAGGTAGGTTCTATAGGATGCAGCACAGTCACAAATACATATACAAGAATCCAGTGGAGGATCCAGCAAGTAGCATCCATGTATCCAGAAAACGTGTCCAAATGTGGTTCTTGCACCTAACAGCTTTCTGAATGATAAGGAAAGCAGGGTGTTGCATAGATTTTGATAAAAAGATCTGCACCTTTGCTACCCTTGCCATCAGAGGTTTCAACAGCCAGAAATATGTGATCAAGTTCCACATGGCTTTGCTGGACCATCTGGGTCTGATACGGATACAAGGGTAGATCACAGACTGTTAGCTAAGTGGTCAAACATGTCAGTAAGTGTGGTGATGACTCTACTGATGCAGTATCAAGGCAGCAGCAATGAACTCTGTGATTGAGACATTCCTGCCTGAGGCTTTAAACCTTGTTACAAAATGTCAGGGTGTAGCTGCTTAATGCTGCTCTTGACAAAGATTTGCTCTTTAGAAGCCTTGCTTTTGAAGGCTTCATGTGAATGAAAAAATAAGGTTTTGGGCTGGGTTACCATGTTCGTATAGTCTTTGTCTTTCCCCTTCCCCCTTTCAGGGCCTTTGACCTGCTGATATCTGAGCTGGACTTGGGGAACCCTATTTCTCACTGTACTTCCTTTCTTTAGTGCATGAGGTTATCATTCTTTAACATCTTGTCTTACTGGGCCTTTAAACTTAACTTTCACAGTTTGTAGTCTATTTCACTGGGTGAGAAAGGTTTAATGTGGTGTGTACTGATGCCCTTTAATACTGTAGGTGTACTGACTTTCATCAAAAGACGGTCATGCTTCCAGTGAAGTATTTTGTTTGGAATGATGTAGAACTGAACTCTGGCTAGTTTAGCTTTTCACCTATGTCGAAACCTACAAAGGCACCCCATAAATTTAAAAGTAAAAGAACTTTATTCCTTCCATATCTGTTTTTATTAGAAGAGGAATAAATTATATTTGCATTTCATAGTATTCTTTCACAGCACATTGTATCTGACGATGAAAACCTCTTGTCTCAGAAATAAACCTATTAATATTATTCTTAATAATTACAACTTGCAAGCCTGCGAAACATTGCTGAAGAGAAGACAGTCTGACTTGCTTGAAGTCCCAGTGTCTGTTGGAAGAGTATCCCTTCTTTTTTAAAAATTCCATATTTTGGGGGGGGGGGGGTGAGGTATCCTAAACTTTGTAATGTACAGCTAACAGGCACATAGGTCTAGCGGACTTGTGTTAATGTTTATCAAACCAAAACCTTTTCTTTAGTATAACTTTAAATTGAATGTTGGAACTGTATCCATGACATCTGAGGAATGTAGCACATCTAATATCCTTCCAGGTTAATTAACCTTTACTGGAGGATGTATGTTCTTGGATAGCGTTAGTGAAATGACTTGTGCCTGTAGTATCTTAGTTGTAAGATTGCAAAATTATCACGCTGTTATGTTGATCTGACAGAATTCTACCTTTGAGGAAATGTTGGAAATTACTAACTCTGTGGTTAGCTTAAAGAGGTAGCAGCCAGATTGTATGTGGGTACAGGCACTTGTGCACCCATCATTCTTTTAATGCAACATCTAAAGTAGCCATAATGGTTATTGGATTACAAAGGTATGCTTTGCTAGTTGAAGATATTGAGACAGATTTTATATGCCTCTGCCATAGGAAATTCTTTCTTTGTTTCCATATATCCAAGTTAAGATAATCCTGGAAACAAAAAAACAGACTGAAGTGCCAATAACAGGAGTGTTATTGTGCAGCTCCTTTGTTGTTCGGCGTAGGTTGAATACATGTGCTAGTAGTTTGGATAAGAATGCAACTCTGTGTTTCAATATTTTGGTGTGCAGGTAGTGAAAATGCAAGTTGTATTTTAATCAGTAGCTTGCAAAAATAGATTTAAAGTAGAAGGTAGGATAATTGAGTATTTTGTGTAGTAGTAAATACCTCACAAAGGCAACAATGACCAGTTTCTGTACTCCCAAATCTACAGCATGGCATGAGTAATTGTGAGATTTGCCTTAGATTATTTGCTATGATGATTAAGAGAAGACCGAAGGCCTTTCAAGGGTACTTGATGTAAAATAAGTTTGTGTTGTTAGGCCAATACATCATGTCTGCATATTTGCAGCCAACAGGGTATTGGGGTCATCCTCCTCAAGGAAAAGAAAATGGAGAAGAGAGTTCTGAAGGGGTTTGTCTGATGAGACCTGTGAAACCAGGGAGATTCCTTGATGGTCAGAGGGCATCAGGTTAAACCAAGCAGTCCAGCATTTACAGGCATTAATGCTTGCCATTGCCAAGTCCTCTGGCAATGCACTTTTGGAATAATAAAGTGAGTGGAATAATGTTGGACTCTACTGTAAAAGCAAGAAATCTGAATGCAGGAATGTCTTCCTTCTGTACCCACGGGACCCAGACACCAGAGGCCAGACCTCTGCCAAGTCCAGATTGCTGCTTCTTGGTGGGTCATTTGCTCCTAGCTGTAGACGACCTTCCTTCCAAGATTGGGCACAAATGGCTCAGGATTTTAAGCAGTTAAAGCCTACAGCCTGATCATCTGTCTGTATCAGGACGCCATACCACTTAAAAGGAAGAGGAAGGCCTCTCCTATGAGAAACTGTGACTCTGATGATTCTGATGAGGAGATGAAACTGGACTACAAGTCACAGTTGTCCTCCTTTTTGGCTTATGACATAAACAGTGAGAACACTCCATCATCTGACATATCACCAGAGGAGTTGTTCTTTGGAAAGATTTTCAGATTTGTGAGGAATTATTTCCAATGGCTGTTTTCATGAGATCTCTGCTTCCACGGGACCTCCCAAGCCTGTAGCTGTATCTCCAGTTCAGGAAGCCCTTTTGGATGTCCTTGATGCTTCCTCCCTTGAACCAGACTTCCAGCTCTCCATCTCTAAGAGGTTTGACTGCTTTTATTTATTTATTCATTTAGTTGCTTATTTATTTTATTGACATTTGATTACCAGGAAGGTCCAACTGGGTAGAAGTCCATTTACAGTGGAGGCCTAGGGAGAAAAGCTCCAAATTATTACAAAACATTTTAAGAACAATAATTGTACAATCTTCAAAAATAAAAATCATCTGCAGTTTAAATAATTATAACACCATTAGACATAGTATAAAACATTGGTTAAAGTTTGCTACCAGTTATTTGACAATCATTTAATATTTAGAGAAATTTTATACAGTTTGTAAAGAATTTAAATATAAGTTGGTTGAATACAAACAGGAATTGCATATGAAGTGAGGGAAAGAACAGGTTTATGGTATATTTAGAGAGCAAGTCAGGGAAGATAATTTTATAGAAGTAGGGAAGTAAGTGAAGAAGGGGAGAGTAAGGAGTTATAAGAAATGAAAAAGGTACTTGTTCACATTTAGGGATATAGTTTGTCCTGGTTTTGAGAAAGAACAGAGCCAGATTTTAGATGGGAAGTCTTTCAGAGTGGTTTTAAAAGATGGAAGGGAGGGTATTGACCTGATGGATACAGGTAAGGAGTTCCAGACCTTAGCAACCTTGTACAAGAACAGACAATGCCCAGCAGATGTGATAGGTTTGTAGATGGACATTAGATTTTGGTCACTGGATCGTAATGACCGACTGGGAACATAGTTGTGTAGAATGATTTTTAGTGCTGGACAGGCAGATGGATGCTGGATAATTTTATAGGTGGTAAAAAGCTGTGTATATATTAGTTGATGAGGCAGTTTTAACCAGTTTTGACTTTTTACTGGTATACAGTGGTGGGTTCTGACAGTGGAATTTGCTGCAAATTTAGCAACTTTGTTATGGTCTCATTCAAGTTTTTATTTTTGTGAAGCCTGGAGCTTAATGAGGGTTGGAGCCCCATAAAGAAGTGTGGGGAGGAGATAAGTAGTGGTAAGTGTAGATCTGAAGTAGTTAACTTCATTTGTCAGCAACCTTTGGGAATCGGATCCAACCTCGGATCCGGGCCGGCAATCTTTCATAGCTTAGATCCGAGCTCCTAGCTCCTCCCCTTCACCCATAATCCCCTGCCATCCCTGACTGATCTCAGATCTAGTTTGCTGCGCTTCTTATCAGCAGCTAGGTTTTTGAGCTCCTGGTTTCGTAGGATTTGTGAGAGTTTTTAAATTTTTTTTTATTATCCCCGTAAGTGTACGAGTGTGTTTGTGGTCAGGTTTCCCTTTTTTGGCTAAAACTAATACCTTTTAGTTAAACTTACCCTCCCTCCCCTTCGCTGGTCGTAGCTTCTGTGTGTTGTGTGTTTGGGGCCTAATGAGTGTGTTTTTTCTTTAAGATGTCTGAGGCCCTAAAACCCATCTTTTCTAAGTGCACCGAGTGTGGCCATAAGCTCTCCCCAGCGGATAGCCACACTTGGTATGTACGGTGCCTTGGGGTTGAACACCTTTCCTCTGGGTGTTCCATCTGCGCGGCTTTCAACCCCAGGGCACTGAAGGACCGGAGGTCGAAGCTGATCCTAGTGGGACTTTTGCCCCCGGATTCGGCTTCGGCCTCCGGTGCTTCTGTGGCCTCCTTCCCAGCTCCGGCAGCGGCCACTCCTGCCTCTCTCCCTCCGGTCGGTACTCAAACTCCCGCTGCAGCTCTGGAGGAGAGGGAGGTCAGGAAAGAAAAAAGGAGGGAGAAGCACCACAAGCGGCGGGCCAAGGCCTCCGCTTCGGCCCCCCCCCCGGCTAAGCGGTCTTCTCCCTCCAGGGCTTCCCGGTCTCCTCCTTCTCGGATCCGATCTCCGTGCTTTTCACTGGGCCCCGAGGAGGAGGAGACCCGATCTCCGTCGAGGTCATCGAGGCGGCATTCCCGGCCAGCCTCGGTGGCCTCGTCGAGATCGACTCGTAGCCTTTCCAATGCAGATTTGGACCAGATGATGCAAAGGTTTCTCCAGGCCCAACTGCAGATGGGAGTGCTCCTGCCCCCCCCTCCGGGGGGGAGCTCGACACCTTTCTTTGCCCTGATAGCTCCTTCTCCGACCCACTTCCCAGGTTCGGAGCTGAGCAGCCTTGGAGCCGGAGGTGGGTTGGCGCCGACAGTATCGGGTTCTTCGCCGCTGTCTCTTCCCAATAGCCTGTCAGGTCCGTTTTTGTCGGATCCGGGCTCTCGGAGCCGTGGGCTGAGCATCTGATCCGAGGGAATCAGTGTGTCTTCGGCTCCGTCTAGGTAGGAGCACACTGGTCCATCGGATCCAATGGCTTCGGCACCGACCCCGATCCTTCCATCGGATCCGAGCGAGGATTTGCTCTCAGATCCCAGAGAGAGCGGCTCTCCCTCGGCTTTCGATGTGGTGGAGAGGGCACTGTTGAGTGCTTCCAGACCCCCAGTCCTTGCTTCGGCTCTGCCCCGCACTCCCTCTCTGTTGGGTCTGGCTTCCATCACCCGGCCCCAGGGACAGCCTGCTTCGATGTCCCAGGTCGTTCCCTTGGAACAGGACATGGCTGGTGAGATGTCCTCGGACAGCCCCCCCGAGGATGTCCATCACAAGCGAAAGTGCAAGAGGAGGCACGTGGACTCCCCCGAGTTCCTGACTGATGACACGGATTTGGATGAAGGGGAAGGCTCCCCTAGGTCACCCCCCGAGGATGTCTCATTCGGAGACATCATGGAAATGCTCAGGATAAGAGGGGGGTGGTCTGCCCCCAAGGCTTCCTCGGACGAATCCGTGTTCCTGGAGGCATTCGAAGCAGGCCCATCTACCTCTTGGGTGTCCCCTCCGCCCGACCCCTTAGTGGACCTTATTACCACTAGGGCATGGAAGGAGCTGGACACTGTGGAGCCAGTTCCCAAACGCCCGGACAAGATCCTTAGTCCGCCCCCCGAGAGGTCCCATTAGAGCAATGGTCCCCCCGTAGATGCCATGTTGGCGGCGGCAGCCACCAAGAGGGAATTAGCTCCGGAGAGTCCCTCGGTCCATCCACCGAGGATGGAGTCCCGTTTGATGGACCGTTTAGGGAAGCGGGCATTTAGTTCAGTGACCTTCTCGGTGAGGTCTCTGAACTACATGGCACATGTTATTCGACTGCAGCGGGACCTTATCAAAGAGTACGCTGCGTCGCCCCCGGAGTTCATGTCAGTGGAGGACAAACGGTTGTACTCCATTTCGGATGGCCACTCTCAGGTCCATATCTAACACCTCTATGTGGCTGTTGTTCCACGCCACAGAGGGCCGCTAGAGCCAGCGGAACAGGCCTCATCATGAGGCATCAGGCCTGGCTCCAGCATTGCGATTTTACGGTGCCCTGCAAGACGTCATTTGCAAATGCCCCTTTCGATGATTCTGCCCTGTTTGGCAAGACTGTGCACGAGACTTTGGTCCAGAGCAAAAAGGATGGGAAGACGTTGTCTGCCATCGGAGTCCGCTTCTCTGCTCCTCAGATGTCCTTCTCCAAGAACCAAAAGGGACAGAAGAAGGTGTGGCTCCAGAAGTCACAACAATCCCAGTCCGCTCCGGATCTCCAGTCCTTCCGTGGCAGAGGAGGACAGGGTGGATGCCGCCCTAGAGGCAGAGAGGGCTCGAGGAATGGTGGGTCCAGAGAAGCTTTCTCTGACCGGCCCACCCAGCAACCCTGAGGGGTTGCCCGACTGCTCCTCTCTGGAGGCAGTCGGGGGACGTTTTTCGAGGCACCTGGCAGCTTGGGAGTCCATCACAACAGACCGCTGGGTGCTTCGCATCATATCCAGAGGATACCAAATTCCCTTTTCTCACATCCCTCACCAACCCAAACGCCTCCCCGATGTCCCACCCGATCAGAGGGAGGCTGCAGCTGCGGAAATTCAGCAGCTCTTAGGAAAAAGAGCCATCCAACACGTCCCCCCAGACCAGTTTGGATCGGGTTACTACTTCAGGTTCTTTTTGGTGCCAAAATAGAAGGGGGACCTAAGGCCAATCCTCGGATCTCTCCCTCCTGAACCTGTCAGTAACCAAAGAAAAGTTCCGGATGGTCACCCTTCAATCCATTCTCCCCCTGTTGCAGGAGAGCGACTGGATGTGCTCGATAGACCTCAAGGATGCGTATTACCACATATCGATGGACAAATGTTCCAGGAGGTTTCTCCGCTTCCGGCTAGGAGCCAGTCATTATCAGTTCAGGGTCCTTCCCTTCAGTCTCACCTCAGCCCCCAGGGTGTTCACCAACGTATTAGCAGTGATAGCGGCCCACCTGAGGCTTCAGGGAATGCAGGTGTTTCCATACCTAGACGACTGGCTCCTGACCGCCCCAACAAGGCATCTACTCTGCTCAGCCAGGAATTACTTTCTCCACCTTGCTCCCCGGCTGGGGATCACTGTCAACACGGACAAATCCTTTCTCAACCCGACTCAGGTGATAGACTTTATCGAGGCCAGATTAGACACCAACAACTTACTAGCCTTCTTAACCACCGAACGACTTCACACCCTGGGGCTACATGTGGGGGCCATTTTACTATCGTCGGCTCCCCCGGCGGGATTGGTCCTGAGGGTGCTGGGCTCCATGGCAGCCACAATTACCCTGCTCTCCATGGCTCGACTGAACATGAGGGTTTTGCAGTGGACTCTCCAAGTCCAATGGTCCTTCCGTCGATACCCTCTCAGTCACCCCATTCCCCTCAGCAAGGCTTGCAAAAGGGCTCTCGCATGGTGGTTACAATCACCGGACCTCCAAGCGGGACGCCCTTTCTCCATGGCCCCTCCACTCACCACGGTGACCACGGACGCCTCTCGCCTCAGGTGGGGGGGGCATTGTGCGGGCAGGATGGTCCAAGGCACGTGGAACGATACAGAGACCTCATTGCATATAAATGTTCTAGAGATGAGGGCAGTGCTGTTGTCGTTGCAAGCACTTCAGAGCCTTCTTCCTACAGGAACAGTTGCAGTTCAGTCAGACAACATGTCAGTGGTCTGGTACATCAACAAACAGGGGGGAACCAGGTCCTACCCACTCTGTCGAGAAGCTATGAGAGTGTGGGAATGGGCGATCTCCACCAACCGCTTTCTTATTGCGACGCACATTCCGGGACGGTCCAACATCCTGGTGGACAAACTCAGTCTCACCATACTGTCTCCTTACGAGTGGTCTCTCAATCCCCAGGTAGCGAAGCAGATATTTGCTGTATGGGGACAACCCTGTTGCGATCTCTTCGCCTCTCCTTCAAACACGAAATGCAACAGGTACTTCGCTCTAATTCCCCCCGCCGGGGAATTCCCGAGAGACGCTCTGGTGCATGCATGGCCTCCCGGTCTACTCTATGCTTTCCCTCCTCTACCTCTGATGCTGAAGCTTCTACAGAAAGCCAGTCGGTCGGGGAGCAAAATGATCCTCATTGCACCATTCTGGCCTTGTCAAGCTTGGTTCCCTTACCTCTGGTCTCATCTGGTGAATCCACCTTGGATTCTAGATCCCCCTCCCGGATCTGATTTCCCACCCCCTAGGCCTCCCAGTCCCGAACCTGGACAATCTCAAGCTTACGGCAGTTGTCAATGGTAAGGTGAGTGAAGTTCACAGAGGTAAGGTCTATGGTAGTTAATAACTTCTGTCTAGGAGAAGCATAGGCACCACCTGAGGTGTGAATTTGCCATCACTGATCCATTGATGTAGGTTGTGTTTGAATCCACTATCACCCCTAATAATTTGCTGTGAGAAGTGAGTCCAGTGGTTGCAATATCAAGAGTGTGGACTTAATTTTGTTTTTTTCATGAGTTAAGGATTTGGAGAAAAAAAAGTAGAAGTTTGGTCATTTTTAGGGTTGAGAATGAGTTGTGAGTTACAAAGCCATGCTTCAGCAGCTTTTAAGGCTTCATGAGTAATTTTTTGAGGTATACTATGTTGTCAGATGTGCAGATGAGAGTGGAATCATCTGCATATTGTATTAGGGAGGCGTGTTGTGTGGATGTACAGAGGGTGTTGGTGAAAATGTTACAGAAGAGGGACCGAGGATAGAGCCTTGTGGTACACCGGTTGTGACTGGGAGGTAAGGAGTGAGAGCATAGAGTGCCATTTTACTGACTGATGCCTATTGGACAGGTAGCTTTCGAACCACAAAAGGGTGGGCTGACATACACCTAGTGAGGATATTTGAAGTAGAAGTTTGCTGTGACAACAGTGTTGAAGGATTTATACATGTCTAGAAATAAGGAAGAGACTAGTTTACCATTATCTCTAGCTTAATTGACAGTATCTGTATAGGTTAGAAGGGCGGTGCTAATACTATTGGAAGGAAACCATGTTGTGTAGGGGATAGGAGTTCTTCCTGCAGGAAATAGTCTAGCAGTTGTTTTTGAGTACATTTTTCAAGTATTTTGGCAAGTGGAGATAAGATTGCTATATGTCTAAACTTATTAAGTCTATTGAATTTCCTCCATTGTGCAGAAGGATAATGTGAAACTTTTTCCACAGAGAAGGGAACATGGGATTTCTGGATTAACTTATTCATAAGGATTGAGACAGGATAGGCAATGGTATTGGCTGTTGTATTTAGGTACTCACTTGGAAGGTCATCAGCTGAAGAAAAGCAAGGTTTAAGTTTGAGTAGTTCTTTATAGGATGTGGAGACAGATTTGAAGGTGAATGAGGATGTGGTGATATGTGGCTGTTGGCCAGGGTTGGGATTAGATGTTGAGGGATCCTTGGTTAGAGATGCTGTACCAGTTATAAAATAAGAGTTAAACTGTACAGCAATATCGAGTGGTTAGTTATTGGGAGAGGGATTTGGGTTGCATTTTTGGCCGGAATGTACAATTTCTTTAATGGATGTCCAAAAATGTATAGGATTGTGTTTAGAATTATTCTGAAAGTTGTTATAGTATAGTTTTTGTCTTCATTTATTTGCTTTTAGTATGACTGTGAAGCATTCTGAAGTTTTCAAGATATTAAGGTGTTTTATATTTTTGGCATTCTTTCCACTCTTTTTCTCTATCCTGCATTAGCATTCTACTGTCTTTGGATAGCCAAATTGCATTACTTGTTTTTTAGTCTTATCCTTCTAGGAGTTGCAAGGTTATTTATGATATTTAGAAAAGTTGTATTGAATTAATTTACAGCATCACCTAAAGGGAGGAGTTTTAGGAAGTTCCAGTTAATAGATGATAGTATAGTAATGAACATTTCTGAGTTAAACTTGGAAATGTTGCATGATATTTAATAAATATGCTGTTTAACTGGCTATGTGAAATGCCTCGTCATGTAGACTGGGAGATGATCAGTGAGAGAGTCTGACATTGTACCTGTGGCCGAGTATTTGTTTGGATCTGGTACTACGATCCAGTCTAATAGGGAGTTTGATGTCTTGCTGTAATATGTGGGGCAATTAATTAATTGTGTGAAACCATATACGTTCATGCTGGATGTAGGGGAGTTAGGGTTTGTCCAACCAGTTGACATTCACATCATCTAGTAGTATTTTTTCTTGTGGAAATTATGGATATTCAATGTAGGATATCTTCCAGTATAGCTGCATTGTTGTCAGGAGGGATGTAAAGGACAGTAATACATATTTGTTTATAATTGTTTATTTTGAGGAAAGCAGTAAGAAGCTCTGCTGAACTGAATTTTTTGGTATTGGTTTGCTGTAAGGGGAAATGTTGTAGGTGTTGGGAAATACTAAAGCAATATCACCGCCTTTCCTCTCTATACAGCCATTATGGGTGCTATTATAGCCAGGAGCTATAACTTTGGAGTTGTTTATGCTGGGTTTAAGCCATGTTTCAGTTACAGCGAGAACATTAGGCTTATGTTGGGTAATCTAGGCATGTATTTCACCACTTTTATTTCTTTGCTTCTAGCATTTATTGCAGATAAAAATAGATCACTAGAGTTGGGGATTGCCTATTGTTGGGTTAGAAAAGTGTGTGGGAGTGAATTATCTTCATTGTGATAGGTGTGGCCAAGATTAGGGTGCATATTTCCTCCTAGAAGGATTTTTAGTATATTGGGGAATTATGCATACTTGTTTTTTGGAGAGGGTTCTTAGCCTTAATTTTATTTTGGTTTGAGTTGAAGTGCATTTAATCAGTCTATATTTGGAATAAAGATGTGGGGGAGCATTAAATATGTTTGGTGCAAGGTGTGCAGAGTGTAGAGAGGAAGTGTGGATAGGTGGTTGGGACAGAGTTGGTAAGATGTTGAGAGATATTATTGATTCATGGTAGGATGAAAGATGGCACAGTAGGAGGAGTAGACTGGAGGATAAGCTGAAGAGTGGAATAATTAAGTACAGGAATCTGTATTTTATAGATGTCAGGTATGGGGAGCTAGCAATGAAGAAAGAACCAGGAAGTTGCAGGGCAGCAGGTGATTCAGTGAAGGAGGATTCTGAAATCTGGTAGAGGATAAGAAAGGAGAAAAGTATTTTCTGTGAAAGAAGAGAGTTAGGTTTTCCTGGTATCTTCTCTGGAATGCAAGGAATAGAGTGATATGAGAGACTGAAGTCAAAATAAGAAGAAACGAGTGTTTATTTTGGAAAAGTTTAAGACACAGTATGGAATAGATAGCTGCCATTAGGGAGGGTAGTGATTATGAATGGATATAGTACAAGGCAGTATAGGAGGGAGAAAAATAGTTGGGAATGGGGTTAAAAATTAAATTTAGTTAGGGAAGTAGGAAACAAAAAACAGAAGTGTTATGTATAGAATTAGTAAGGTCATTTTTGGAGGGTTTTGGAATAAGAGTCACAAGTGAATTGTGTATGTAGGAAGAAGAATAATATGGTATGAGGGGGGGTAGGTGCAAATTGGGGGTAGAGGAGCAAAACTGAGCATAGTGGGCTTCCCACCGTCACATCAAATTAAACTGACATCAGTCAGTTTATAGCCGGTATAAAGCAATTAACAAAGAGATGGCAAATTAAAACAGCTTTTCAACCATTTTTTGAGGCTAAATAACTGGCATACGCAGTATAGTGTACTGGCAAGAAAAAGGGGACAGTGGCCAACTTAGTAACAACTTAGACAAACAATTCAGAAGGTTTCTCCGCTTTCAGGTAGGAGCCAGTCATTTCCAGTTCAGAGTGCTGCCCTTTGGTCTCACCGCAGTCCCCAGGGTGTCCATGAAGTGTATGGCGGCAGTTACAGCTCACTTGAGACTACACAGATTCCGAGTGCTTCCTTTTCTAGACAACTGGCTCATCACTGCTCACACCTGGCAAATACTGCTGCAAGCATCAAACTTCATTCTGCACCTGTTCCTGTTCTCTCCTCTGGGTGTTACAGTGAATCAAGAAAAATCTCAACTAACTCCCACTCGGGATCTAGAATTCATAAGAGCCCGTCTGAATACAATCTCTTGTATAGCTTCCCTTCCTGTTCACAGACTACACAAGATAAAATCTCAAATACAAGCCATTCTCTCCAAAGACAAAGTTCCTGTTGTTCTAATACTCCAAGCTTTAGGGTCCATGGCAGCGACCATTACCTTGGTTCTTCTAGCAAGATTTTACAGGCGACTACTGCAGTGGTTCTTACCTTCCCAATGATCCAGCCTAACAAATCCAATGATGTACCCAGTCGCTGCAAGAAGATCTTATCCTGGTGGATGGAATCCAAGGAAATTCTTTTGAGCTTGTTCCTTCATTCTCCCTCAACCAAAGGCCATAGCAACCACAGACGCCTCCCAGATTGTGGGGGGGGGGCATTATCTGGAATGAACAGTCCAAGGCACTTGGTCCCCGATAGAGACCAATCTGCATATCTGTGTCCCGGAATTGAGGGCAGTGCTCTTAACATTGCAAGCCTTTCAATCTACCCTCCCTCTAGGAATAGTTGCAGTTCAATCAGATAATATGTTGATGATCCGGTACATCAACAAGTAGGGTGGAGCCAAGTCTTATGTGTGGCAATGAGCAATATCCTCCAACTGCTTTCTAATAGCAGTGCATATCCCGGAGAGCTTAAATGTGATAGCAGACATCACGTGTGCAGATGCATTCTCCTGCCTCTTGAGTGGTGTACAATCCCAGAGTAATGAGGGAGCTTTTTTGTCGCTGGGGCCAGCCTTGGTGCGACCTCTTTGCATCATCCATGAACAACAAATGCAGCAGGTACTTTGCTCTAATCCCCCCTCAGAGGGAGTCCTCAAGAGATGCTCTTCTTCTCTATGCCCCCCATTCCCATCACCCTCTTTTTGAAGAAAGCTCACAGATTGAGAAGCAAAGTGATCCTCATTGCACCCTTCTGACCCCAACAAGTCTGGTTCCCCATTTTATGGCCTCACCTAATTCACCATCCATGGATTCTGGACCCAGTTCCAGACTTGCTGTCTCACCCGCAGGGACTGGTGCACCCCAGCCTTCAGAATCTCAAGCTTATAACTTGGTTTCTCCAATTCCCTTAGTCGCAAGGCAAAAAATAACTTGAGTTGCCCAGTTAAAAAAATTCTACTAGCTTCCCATAGACCATCCACCATGAAACTCTGCCTTAGCAAGTGGAAGAGCTTTTCTATTTGGGCATGCGATAATGATCTCAATGCCTTCTTGGCACCTTTCAAGAAAGTTTTAGAATTCTTAGCCACCGTTTTTGATCAAGGAGCTTCTGCTTCCACAATCAAGGTTCAATTTGTGGTCATTTCTAATTTCCACAGTGGCTTCGAGGACCATTCATTAATTTCCACTGCTTATGTAAAGTGTTCTTTAAAGTAGTCTTATTATTAAAACCTCCATTTAAAGATCCTCTAGCTCCATGGGATCTGACTTTGGTCTTAACAGGCTTTGGGGTTGGGAGGGTGGCCTAATGGTTAAGGTGTTTGCCTTACAAACACAAGGTGCAGGGTTTGAGTCTCACAAGGGATAATTGGCTAGGCTTAAAATGGCTCGCAAGAGCAGTTAGCTTAGTACTAACCTATGAACCTATGGTGCCCCCCCCCCCCCTTCGAACCAGCAGTGACCTGCCACCTAAGATTTCTCTCATGGAAAACTCTTTTTTTAATATCCATTACTTCTGCCAGAAGAATTAATGAAATTCAGGCATTATGTTCAAAGCTCTCATATCTGTCCTTTCATATGGATAGAGTTTCACTAAGAATCAACCCATCCTTTCTTCTTAATGTAGTTTCAGAATCCACTCTTAATCAGATTATTGACTTGCCCATTTTTTCCCCCAATTTTTCCAACAAAGGCGAATTTTGCTTACATTTGCTGGATGTTCACAGACAATTACACTTCTGCCTCAGCAGGACAAAAGAATCTAGAAAATCAGACCAGTTATTTGTATCCTTTTCCCGTCTAACTCTGGGAAAATATGTCTCAAATGTTACTTTGGGTAAATGACTAAGAGACTGTGTTACCTTCATATACAGTAACAAGGACCTCAAGTTACCTGTGCCTGAGAGAACGCATTCCACCAGATCAACAGCCACGTCAACTGTTTTCCACTCCAAGGCATCCATGGGTGATATATGCGCAGACTCAACATGGGCTACTCCACATACCTTTATCATTCATTACAAATTGGGTATGATCTCCAGGGAAGAGCATCCTTTGGCTCTATGGTTCTTAGGAATATCCTTCCATAAGGCCACCCAGGACCTAAAGTAGCTGGGAACTCTGTCCCAAAGGTCAAGGGTGAATGAAGATTGACAACATCAGATAAAGAAGTTATGTACTCACCATAACGTTCCATCTGTGTTGTCGATCTTCATTCATCCTTGACACCCCACCCCACCCCCCTTCCCCCCTGTAGACTTCCTAGAGAGTTGAACGCTTGTCCTGGAAACTTGTTAGGTTTGACCTTGGACATAGCTTCTTCCTTTTGTTACAGATTCCTCTGTCTTGCTCCATCTGAGGTAATATGGAGAGGGGTATTATGGGCAGAGTCTTAGCTCAAGAGTTTTTGGCTGGCGCGAGCTGTATAATGGCCGAGCCGGTTCTGAGGATTGGAGCCGAGTACCCAAAGGTCAAGGATGAATGAAGATTGACAGCACAGATGGAACATTATGATGAGTACATCATTTCTTTTCTTTTTTTTTTTTTTTTTTTTTGATACATTTAAACCGTTATCAGTTCCATTCTTAACAGCATGCTCTGGGCCTAAACAGAAAATGCACAAGCTGTGATAATTTTTGTGTGGGATTTGTTTACTGCAAGAGCTCCTGCCTGTCTTGGGGGTGGACATGCCGTAAAATATGTTGCTAGACAGAAAAATCTACGGTATTGGGTAACCATATGAAATGTTGAACCCGCTAAGAGCGAGTCCAGAAATATGTATACTGAATGGCTGAATGAACGGACTTAAATATACTAAGTCCGAGATGTCATTTCTTGGAATATCAAATTCTTTCCAAGGTATGGTGATCTCAGAGTTGGTATATATAAGTTTGGGGGTGTCGGGGTACAGGGGGGCTTACCTCTCAAAAGTTTAAATGAAAAGAGCAATTTTTGGGATTCACTCTTCTCCTGTCATTTTGCTTTCTATTTCAGTAGATAGCCCTAAATTACACAGAATTAACTGTCACAAAAAAAATTTCCAACAGGGTACTTACCTGGCTGAGCTCTAGAGTAAGGTGATTTACACTGGACTACTGAACTAGCAGCACAAAAAAAGTACATGTGTTGCAGGCTGTGGTTGGAAAGATCTAAAATTGTATGGGGTGGATGTCCATTTTATAAAGGGAATATCCTGACACCTCTGAGAAGTGGTTGTCCGCTCAGTCTGGAGGGGGGAAGTGCACTGAAGCTTTGAAAGTCAGACTGGACATTTGGCCTTCTTATAAGTTCATAGATTCTGTGGCTGAAGTCTTAGTAGTAGATTCTATTGAGACAATGAGTTACTATTATTATGGTAAGTTCTTAAGCAAGTGTACTGTGTGTAATCTTGTTTTATGCCATCAGTTAGTGATCATCTATTTTTTCTGCATTAAAGATCACTTAATGTTTTCCTTGGATTTTGATATTTGCTCTTTTCTCTGCAAGCCAGCTTGTATCAAAATTGAGTTATTTGAAGCATCTCACTTCATTTCTGTACAGTATTTGTCAAATATATCATCTTTCTATGTTTACGTTTGTTTCTGTAAAATGGTAAGCTCTTATGTGAATATATTTTTAGCCTGCATTTGATATTTGTTTTTAGAATCCATTCTTTTGTCATTGCAGGTGTTAGATGTCATGTTATTTGTTGTAACAGTAAGCTGTACAGCATCATCAGTTTCCCTTTTAGATTGTCTTAATGTAGCATGGTATTAAATGTATAACATGTTTTTAGTAGCATGATATTAAATGTATAACATGTTTTTAGTAGCTTTTTAGTAGCATGGTATTAAATGTATAACATGTTTTTAGAAGCCTAGTACTGAGACAGATATGTTTTTAGTTATTTTCTCAGCTGTTAATGTTTTGCATTTGGACATTTAGGAGTGAGCTCTGTCTTTACTGATAGAGTATATATTCTATAGACATTATTAGCTTAAGGAAAATTAGTAAATAAGCACATAAAGAAGAATATAGGTTTGTTTTTATAATGCTTCTGCTGGTTGCATTCTAAGTGTTTTTGTTTTCTTTTCTTTTCTTTTTCAGGTTTTATATCAACAGTTCAAGTTTTTTCTGAATCTTTATTTTCTTGTTGTTGCCTGCTCGCAGTTTGTACCTGCATTGAAAATAGGCTACTTGTATACTTACTGGGCTCCTTTGGTAAGACATGTTTCATGTTACATGCAGCATTAATTGATTATTAATGGTAATGTTACATGTTTTTGACTAAGTAATAGTAATTGTTTAGGATAAGTATTTATGGAAAGTGAGACTATACCTTTGTTATTTATTCTTCAACTAATTTGCAGACTGGATGCGGTTCATTTCTTATTTTTATCAAAGCTTCACAAGACAGAGCATGTAAATGGCACTGTAAAATTTTAGTTGAAATAAGTGCAACAATGAGATTATTTGGGAAGGACTACCCCCTTGCTTCTTTGATTTTGGACACTCCCCCAGTCCCATCTCATCAGCTCAGTCTGCTGAGCACACAGAGAGCATTTGTGAAGGCCAACACCCTTAGTTGTTTCCTCCCTCTCCACCTACAAAGAAAAAAAAATTGCACTTTATTTAGCTGCTTCTACTGTAATTGTGTTCTTCCTACTTTATTACCTTATTTTTGCTTTGCTGCGTGCTCTTAAGTGTTGAAGTGCTTTTATTCTACTGCATTTGTTACAGCTTATTAGTAGCCTAATTAAATTTATCTGTTGTTCTAAGCATATTAGTTTTGGTTTTAGCACTTGGGCTTCAGACCATTTACTTTACATTTAAGAAGGTTTTGTGGTCTACACTCTTGTGTACAACTCTCATCAAACCCCCCTCTCCATAAGTCCGCCCAAGTATTCGGAACACTATGTTTGGGCAATTCCCATCAGTTTCTCCTGCCAACCTGGTCGACATGGGCATACTGAGACAGTGTAGCAACTGTCTCATGTTTACTGACAGCCCTTTTATCCTAACATATAATTCTTCTACTTGTGAGAAATGTATTTACATCCGTAACCTGTAAACCATCGTGTGTTGTGCTACAGTCGGTACTCCTGACAAAGAGGAGATTGTCAGCACAAACACCACACCATTGACATCACATAGTCAAGCACAACACACACACACCTATGAAGAGGTCTTCAATAAAAGCTTACCTAAACAGCAGAACTCTCCAAAGCACATTCACAAACATTCCACACACAACACCAAACACATTACATACAGCCAACAACACACAACCCACATTTCATAACAATAAGCCAAACATACTAGTCATTGGCAACTCACTTGTGAGACATACCAATGTCCTCCTCACCAGGCTCGACAAGAAGGTCATGGTAAGGTGTCTGTCTGCTGCCAGAATCCGCCACATCACACACGCACTTAAGTTTCTCCAGAACAAGTACAAGTATGACTCTGTCATTGTCCATGTTGGTGTGAATGACTTGAGATGTACCTCCCTGGACTATATGAAGAGATACATGTTTGAGCTCTGAGTTATGTGTCCCAGGCAGGTATGACCCTAACCCTAAGCAGCGTCCTACCTTCTACAAGAATGATACCACAATACCAAGAAAAAGTCATTGACTTCAACAATTGGCTTAGTTTCTGGTGTCATTCCAAAGGGAACCAGTATCTGTCTG
Organism: Protopterus annectens; assembly: GCF_019279795.1. Taxonomy (NCBI): domain Eukaryota; kingdom Metazoa; phylum Chordata; order Ceratodontiformes; family Protopteridae; genus Protopterus; species Protopterus annectens. The sequence goes on along the minus strand of NC_056732.1, from coordinate 609,599,338 downwards.
CCTGGGATGACATGGTTGACAGGTATCGATGCTTTGCCAGAGATGGCCTCTTCCTGTCACCCCTGGAATTGTGGATCCTGGCCAAGGCTCTTGCCTCCTCCGTTGTACCTTTTTTAGGCAATGTCCCAAAGACAAGTCTTCCAACATAAAAGATCGGTCAAAAAGCAAATTGCAGGTCATGCTGCTTAATGCTAGGAGCCTTAACCTGAAAATGCACTCACTGGAGGCTCTCCTTGCACTGGAAGATGTTGACATCTGTGCAGTCATGAAAACTTTGTTCAGGGCTGCAGTGAGTACCCTACCTTACCAGGCTATACCTTATTCTACACATTCTGACCCCAAAATGAGGTCAGGAAGACTAAGGTTGGTGGAGTTTCCATCTTCATTAAGACCAGGTACACCTCCAGACTGGTTTCCCAGCATGACGCACTGGAACTACTCCAGGTGCAATTGACAGTTGGCAAGATACCCATCCAAGTTATAGCCAGCTATAGATGCCCCTCCATGACTCAGGACACCCAGTCCTCCTACCTGGATCTACTTGACTCCATCAAGGTACCCCTAACACCCTAATTCTTGGTGACTTCAACTACCCCATCATAGACTGGGTGAACTATTCCTGCACTAATGCACTCACCCAACGATTCCTTGACGTCATCAGTTCTAACACAATAGACCAGCTTGTGTCATCCTCCACAAGGGGCGATAACATTTTGGACTTGGTTCTCACCATTATGGGCAACTGCTGCACCACTCCCATAGTACGTTCTTCCCTGATGAGATCAGATCATCAGTCGGTCTCATTTGAAGTTTCTGTTCCACCCATCCCCCCTCCCCCAGTCTTAATCAAGCTAAAAAAAACTTCTCAAAAGCTGACTACAACCTCCTAAGGGAGGGTATCTGTAGCTTCACACCACTGCCCACCGCAGAGGATGCAGACAACTATGCTGAGCAGTATGCCAGTGCAGTATATAAGTACTTGTACAACTACATGGACTCAGCTATACCCAATAGAACTAGAACCTGCTCCTCAAGGAAACACAAATTTGTTTGGTGGACATCCTCTCAATAGGCTTTACAACAAAAGGAAAAAACTGTTGTCCAGCGGTAAAAAGGAACAAATTCCAAATTGGAAAAACTCCCTCCTTAGCCTCAACAAGCGATTAGATCACTAGTGAAAACCTCGAAAGCCAGTTTTGAATCGAAACTAGCCTCTGATACAAAGGGAAACCGCAAAGCCTTCTTCAATTACGTTAGGAACCTCCATGGCAAAGCCCCGGTATGATCCAAACTAGTACTTAACGGTATCACTTACATTGATTCTGTTGACTTAGCAGGTTCAGCGCAAATTTCACCTCCCTGTCCCCCCCAAAGACCCTTTTAACATCCCCAATACTTGTCCCGCACCTCACATCTCTGTAGATCAAGTGTTAAAGGCCCTATCCAAGGCAAAGAACACAGCTTCCATGGGAGCTGATAGTATCCCAGGCTGTATTCTGCACCATCTCCAGCAAGAACTAGCTTCACTATTGAGCACCCTTTTCAACCACAGCCTAAGTACAGGCTTCATTCCATCAGCGTGGAAAACTACCATTGTCATACCCATGCACAGAGGTGGTGCCACATCTGACCCTGGAAACTATCGCCCCATTAGCTTGACAAGTCTGATCTGTAAAGCTTTGGAGCATATTATTATGGAACACTTAAACAAGAACATAGGCAGTCTCCAAGCACTTGACCCCACCCTGTTCGGATTCATCAAGGGCAGATCTTGGCTGTTGAATTTGGCTGACTTCTTTGAGAACATCACCAAGGCCCTGGATGAGGGAAAGTCAGTACATACAGCTTACCTTGACTTCGCCAAGGCCTTTGACACAATCCCCAACTCTGGCATCATTGAAAAGCTAACACAACTTGGCGTAAATCCCTGTCTTATCAGGTGGATGGTCAGCTGGCTCACTGACAGGACCCACAAGGTCAAAATAGGGGTCTTTACCTCTGATAGCAGACCTGTCTCTCTTGGAGTTCCCTGGGGATCTGTCCTGGGACACTTACTGTTTGGTATCTACTTCTCAGAGGTCCAGACAAAGACAAAAGGCCTGTGGCTAGCCAATTTTGTGGATGACTGTAAGTTGGGTGCTGTCACTGACTTCCCAAATGATGTTAACATACTGCAAGAGGGTCTCACAGCAACTAATGACTGGTGCCAAAGTAATGGCCTCAAGTTAAATACAAAAAAATTTGTCATCATACCATTCGGCAAAAACATGGGCCCTGTTGATTGCCACATTAATGACAACCCCTTAAGCACACAACCTGTGGTGAGAGACCTGGGTACTCAGGTTGACAATCTCACATTCGACCGTCATCTAGCAGCAGTGGTCAGAAAAGCCTTTTACTTGGTGCATCTCATAAGTAAAGGGATTGCATCCAGAAAAAAAGGAGGTTATTACCTCTCTATACTCCTCCCTCATTAGACCAATAATTGAGTATAACTCCCCGTTTGGTATGTACCTCTCCAAACGTCTGCACCATCTGGAAAGGCCACAGAAATACCTCACAAAGAGAATTCATGGCTTCCAACACCTGTCCTGTGCAGACAGGCTCAAATCACTATCATTCTACTCAGTATCATACAGATTGCTCAAGGTGATCTGTGTCTTGCCTACAAGGCAGTCTTGGACCCTGCCTTACTAGAGATGCTCCATATCTTTAAGTCTAACTCCTCATGCATTACCCGCTCAAACGGCCTGAATCTAATGTGTGACATCAACAAAACCTGCTGGAGTGGGTCTCCCAGGAGGCTACCCCATCTCTGGAATAGACTTTGCAAGCACGTCAAACAGAATACCTCGCTAACCCTCTTCAAGCACAGCCTTGATGAGTGGATTGAAACCACAAATTTGTCCCAGGGGTTCCACCTGTGTCCCTCATTGACAGGGGTTATGGGTGCTGACTGAAGTTTCTTTTTTGGGGATAAACTCTTGGCTAGGCTTGTAAGGGCTCCAGGGCCATTAGCCTAGTAACCTACTGTGATCCTGTGAACCAGTTGTAGTTTTCAGATGTTCCATTTTCTCTTCATAAAATTTTTTTTGAAAAATCTTTTGCATTTCTCATCAGTGTGGTGTATGATTTGTTTGCAAAACGATACACTGTTGGTGTCTGACAATACATTTCACACTCCTCTCTGTTATAAATAACACCACAACTCATATAGATAACATATTTTCAAACTGTTAAGCATAAATGTAGGAAAAATTACTTGTAGTATTGAATCACTCAGTATAAGCCTGGCTTAAATGCCTGATCTCAAAATCAAGGGAGGTCTTAAACTGCCCATTTTCTGACTCTGATGTTGGGCTTGCAGATTACTGAACATTGAGGAGGGGGTCTCCATCACATTATCGAAACCACAAAAGGTGAAATACCTCTTCATCAACCCTTATTTGTCGAACATGAATCCATCAAATGATGACTACCTTGAAAATATTTCCCACGTTGGCCAACCTGTACTAACTGCAATAAAAACAGCAAAATGTAAAATCCACCCTGGCGGGGGGCTATGCCCCCTGACTAAATATACCAACTCAGAGATTGCACTACAGTGGGGAAAAAGGCAAATTCCCTATGATGGCCCACTGTTTACTTTCCCTGGGAAACAGCTCATGGAAACTATTGCCTCAGATCTCGTTTGCCGCTGGTGACTGGATTTGGGTTCTTTGTTCAGAGACCTTACTGCATATCAATGTTCTAGAGATGAGAGCAGTGCACAACATGTCTGTTGTCTGGTACATCAAATTTCACAGTGCATTTTATTGGCTTATCAAGCTTCAGAATATCCTTCCATGATGGCGCCCAAGATTCAGGTAGCTGGGGACTCTGTCCTTCAGCAGATTAAGAGTTTGACAAATAGCGGTTGATGGGGCATATATCACATAGTCGAAGTTACGTAACTTCGAACACCTAATGGTCGAACTATTATGTTCGAAGTTACATAACTTCGGCTACCTAAAAAAAAAAACACAACGGACAGCAAGCAAGCCGCCCTGCACCCCCCACGTGAGGGGCTTCGCATCCCACAACCCCCGCTACTTAAATATACCAACTCCGAGGTCACACCACATTGAAGTGAATGGAAACCTCCGCCTGTGGATATTTCCATTCACACTCTTGAACTTTTACAAATTCCAACATATAGTCTTGACCATATATGTTTCGAACCTGTAAAAGTTTGATGACGTGATAGGAATCCCAGTTCATGATGTGGTATTTGACCTTTTGGGTTTTCGACAATCTGATATAGACTTAGATCGGGGTCATGTGAAAGATGATAGTTGGATCTCAGGCTGAATAAACATAAATGTAAGCAGGCTAGTTTCCTCATTTTAGATTGCAAAATTTCCAAAATAAAAATCAAAGTTACATTATCAGATAAATTGCTAAAGTAAAACCATTCATATCTTTCTATCCTGAGAGTAATGTTTATTAAATATTTTACAATGAGTATGACCAAATCAATGATTATCATGATTCTTCCCTTATCTAGTGTAGTGTAATATTGCATCACTAGACAGTGAACTTGTAAAGGTAATGTATAATCTAAAGAGTAGTTTACTTTTTAATGGGAATGCTGTAAACTGCTACCAAGATATCCAAATGAGTTTCAAAATATGGAAAAAAGTAATGTAGTTTGTTTGATACATTCAACAAAAGGGTATTCTTAGTTTTATCTGTAATTCTGGAACTTACTGGTTTACTCTGGAACACACTATTGACTTGAAACCCACACTATTTTGATGTAGTCATCTCCCCTCTGTTCTCTGAATAATAGTATCGGCCACGCACACACTGTTTGCTGTCATTTCTTCCATTTGATATTCTGTTATTAAACAAAACATTTTACATTTGTGTTTGTCTGATTTGCTATTTGTTCTGTTTGTAAGCCGTTGTGACTTGGGATGGTATTCATTCTAATCATCATTGCCTAAATTTTCTTAACTTCCCTTCATAGAGATTAGCAGATGTATATGAATTACTAGCCAGAAGTTCACCACACAGAACATATGAAGGCCACTTGCTGAGATCCACTCCTGAGACATTGTTGTAAGAAGTCTATCTGGTTAATTGTTGGTCATTTGTCTTTCCCACCTGTAAAACCCTCCTTGACTCACTGGCAATGTTGAACCACTCTGGATCACAGGATTTGTCACTCAGTACCTGCCCTTTCTTCCATGCCAAGGAGCACACATAATTTCCCCTCCTAGACATCAAACCATGCATATTGCATGAGTCCTAATGGGGGTTTAAAAACATTAGGAACTTTCACAAGAAGGCATGAAACACTAGAGGGATTTGTCCTGCTGGGCTGATCCAGACACCTTCCTACCCTCCGCTAGGTTGTTTTATATATTCTCAGTGAGGTTCATCCAGTTCTGTGCAGTTAGAGCCCAAATGTTACCCAGTAAAAACAATATGCTGTGTTATGGTAAAGCTTGCATGGTGCTCTTAACCCTTTTGCCACTTACATGCATTGTTTGATCTTTGAGCATAGCTGACCACTGCCACCATTACAAATTTCAGTACCCACTGCTGGTTCTTCCATTTATTGGTGCAAGAATTCTATGAATTTTAGCATATTATATTTTTTAACGTCACCGCCCCCACCAAAAAAAGGAGCTATATATTCAAGCACTTACATGTAATTAAAGTCCACTGTTCTTAATGATTCTTAGGCACATTTTAAAATGTATTTTCAACATAGAAAAACAAAAACACCTTGCTACACCTAATGTTTATTCTTTGGCTAACTCTCATTTCATACTCGTATGATATTCATTCATATATGGGTTTTCTCAATCAAAGTACAGTTACAACTGTACATAAATTAGAATGGAGAGATGTGAGATGCTACAGGAACTAAAAATATCTCACATCAGTGCAAGAGGAGTAAGGAACATTGCTTTATCCATAACTGTCTCAGTCTGTGCTAACCAGAAATCCTGGCTTTTTCTTATACCTTGTTAAAACGTAATAATGGTGATTTGAAGTTGTCATGTCTGCAGCAAGCTACAGTAACTTCAGGGAAGATAAGAAACATAAAGAGCTAGTGATGTTAAACTTCTCTGCTGGACAGAATTCATTTACTTCCAATTGGAAACTCAAATTCCATATTATAAGAAGTGTTGGCTGATCTTGTTACATAGAAATGTCTGTAAGGCTAGGGTGTTCTAATTCTGTATTGAATTATGTTAACGTCCCAGTGGTGGCAAGGTAGTGCTTTAGTAGTCAATAGTAACAACACATTAGTAGTATAAAAAAGGCTAATGGCCTAGTTGTACTAACCCTGTCAATAAAGGATGGATGGATAGATAGATAAGTAAATAAAATAAATAATACTCATTTGTTAACCAGGTAGGCCCACTGGACATAAAGTCCCTTTTTAGAGGTAACCCTGAGGCAATGTCTGGTTAAGTGACTTGCTGAAGGTCACACATTAAGAAAATGAGAGATGAGGGAAATAAATCCTGTAGCACAAGAACAACAGCTCACAGTCTTAATCGTCTTTGCCATCTGTGGAAGTTTAGTTTATTTCCCATTGTGCAGGTGCTGACGTTAAACTGCTTGTAGATGATGCCATGCTTCACTTCAGTACGGTCTTTCTGAGTATTCTAAATAACATGGACCCCACTATACACAAGACAAGTTAAAGCCATACTACTGCTCTGGACCATATACGTAAGGTGAATTAAGGCCATACTAGTACCCTGGATCACATACATAATATGAATTAAGGCCATAATTCTATCCTGGATCACGTACACAATGTAGATTAAGGCCATACTACTACTGTGCATCACTCCTGAAAGTCAAATGTCATGACACATCAAGAGCATATGTGATCTTTCTGTTGAAAGTTTTATGTAAGAATCTGAATGTGGCACACTTATTACCATTGATGGACTAGCCACAGTTATGTCAGCAATTCAGAGAGAGTCTAAAACAGTTGTAAACACTTGCTGTAACCAGGACATAAATTAGCATCCTCACCTTTTCCTTATGTTCGTGTTTCACTGTTGCAGTCATTACACTTGGGTTATCCTGCTGGCAGGCTACCTGCAGTCAGCCCGAGTTCCAAAGTCTAGGTCCGGCGTCGGTTAATGTTGCCACTTCCCTGACGTCAGTGCGCCAGGGGTATAAAAGATGCAACCGACCCCATTTTCCTGAGTCTTTCTTGCCGCGCGGTGCCCGAAGCAAAAGCAGTTCGCAAGTGCCGGTCGGCCGACTCCTGAGATTTTTGAAATAGAGTGTCAGAACCGAAGTCTTCAATAAAGCTAAGTACCCTGTTGGGGAAACTTTTTCGTGCTCCAGACCGATGTCAGTAAAAGTTAACAATTGTATTTCTTGTGGGAAGCAAATACCTCATAAGGACTTTCACTCTTACTGTATTCCGTGCCTAGGCCCTGACCACGACGTTACTAGTTGTCAGTTTTGTACTAGATTCAACAAACGCACTATTAAATGTCGGTTTGATTTTGCTTTTCATTACTTTGGCCAAAGATTTAACTATATAATGCCGTCAGAACAACCGATGAGCGGAATTCATAAAAAACACAAAGACAAGGAAAAGGACAAGCATCCGATGTCCAAAACCGACGACGAAGCCTCTTCTAGGCCAGTCGCCGGTTTTCAGTGAGGCGCTTTTGCAGTCCCTGACACCCACTACCTCAGAGCCACAGGCCGTGTCCGACTCCCATGTGGAGACAACTAGGCCTCTGGATACTCAAGGTATTGGGCCTACGGAAACTATTCCCTCAGATGGATCTGGAGCCGCTGAGCAGGCATCGGCTTCTGAGGGTGTTTTCAGACCTTCACAGCTTACTATTAAGTCCTCTGCAGCAGCCAAGGTACAATCAAAGACACCATTAAAGACAGCATTCTCCTGGACAGTCATCCATGCCAAAGAAACAGATGCTTAAAATGGCCAAAGACTTAATTACTTTGATCAGGGGTTCCTATCCCCCTCCTGATAAAAGGCCTAGGCAAGACACTGACTATGATTCTTCTGACCAGGTTTCTATTTCCTCTGATTCCTCTTCAGATCAGGGCTATTCTCTCCCATTCTCTGAGGACTCTGATGCTGAAGAATCTATACCTTCAGCCTCTCCACCTGAGGATTATTCTTTTGGGGAAACTGTGCACACCATGAGGGAGCATTTCCACTGGGAGAGCCAGGATTATTCAGAATCAAGAAAAGGCTCAGGGATTTTCTTTTACTGCCTCAGCATAGGCCCCTGGCTATCCCCCCTGTGCTTGATATTGTTGATGACGTTTTTCCTGAATCCAGTCTGTCTCCTGATTCTTTACCCCCTGCACCAGTCAAGCCAGACAGGTATTACAGGGTCCCTGACTCTCATAAATTTCTTTATAAAAACCCTGCTGCTGACCCAGAAACAATTTCTCAGGGTCCCAAAGGGGGGTTAAGGCTTCCACTGCAAAAAACCCTGTCCCCTCTGATAGGGATTCTAGAGCTCTCGATAGATGGAGGAAAAAAGTTTACACTTCTGCTACTTTAGCTGTAAGGCTTTAAACTGCCAGTTTCACATGCTTAAATACCAACAGTACCTCATGTCTTTGTTAAAACAGAAAATGCTTACAAGCTCAGAAAATCCTGACAATAAGGAAATGCAGGAATTATTTCATGCAGCTGAACAAGTGGGAAAGCATACTCTGCAATGTGGTTTTGATTCATTAGAGGCTTCTTGCAGAGCCACAGTTACAGGCTCTGTCATTCGAAGGCATGCTTGGTTGAAAGAACAAAGTTTACCTGAACATGTTAAAGTAAAATTATTGGATGCTCCACTACAGCATGATACTTTGGTGTTAAGGCAGAAGAGGTGTTAAAGAAAATGGAGGATAAAGCAAAATCTATGCAGACAGTAAAGGATTTCTTACAGGTTCAACCACCTAGGTTTAGTAGAAACTGGCCTTCAAAAAATTGGTCCTTTCAGGTGTCAAACAGACCACAAAGAGGCAGATCTCAGCCCCAAGGCTCCAGTAGACCTAAACAATGGGGGGTGCTTCTGCCCCCAAAGAAGGAGAAGACAGATCACAACCTTACAGGAAACAGTCCCAATGACTTCCCTCTACAAAGGCCAAGCACTTACCTTTTGGCAGCACTCCTAGGGGGAAAGCTAGCACTTTTCATGCAAAATTGGCACATAATCACCCAGGATAAATGGGTACTGAATATAGTTTCTCAAGGTTACAGTTTCCACTTTCACACCCTTCCAAAATCAAAAGGTATGCCGGACCTGCCACAAAACCAATGGGCAGAGGCACAAAAGGAAATTGCTGCTCTCATGGACATGGGAGCTATTCAAAGAGTACCACAGCAAGAACAGGGACAAGGATTCTACGCAAGACTTTTCCTGGTACCCAGAAAGGACAAAGCCTGGAGACCAATATTGGACTTGTCAATCCAAAATACTTTCTTGGATGTTCCAGAATTCAAAATGTTAACACTGCAGCAACTTCTACCCATGCTGGGCAAGAAGGCATGGCTAGTTACTTTGGACCTCAAGGAGGCATACCTGCATGTCCCAATCAGACAATCTTGTAGAAGATACCTCTGATTCATAGCTGGCTCAATGCATTACCAATTCTCTGCACTGCCCTTTGGCTTATCTACTGCGCCCAGGGTCTTCACAAAATGCCTGGCATCAGTAATTGCATTTTGCAGACAAAGAGGAATTCAAATATATCCCTACTTGGACGACTGCCTTATTCAAGCAGAGAGCAAGGACATTCTACTAAAACATCTGGCATTAGTAAAAAGATTACTGATTTGCCTAGGGTACACTGTAAACGAAAATAAATCAAAACTAATGCCCTCTCAAGAGATAGTATTTCTGGGTGCAAGCTTAAATACAACTGCCCAGATGGCTTATCTCACGCCAGACAAACAAAGGCAACTGACTCAATACTTTCAAATAATGGCAACAAAGACCCAGCTCCCTGCAAGAAAAATTCTGCAGGCCCTGTGTTTCATGGCATCCTGCATTCTACTAATTCCATATGCAAGACTGCATATGAGGAAACTACAATGGTATCTAAAAAGTGTTTGGACTCAACATTGCCACAGCCTCGAAACAATAGTAACTATAATTCCCTGTCTACAACAGGAGTTTATATGGTGGTCCTGGGACTGTCACCACAACAAGGGACAGCCTTTCACCTTGCCCACAGCCAGGCAGACAATAACAACGGATGCATCGGATTATGCCTGGGGGCACACATGGCAGGAAAATGTATTCAGGGCACGTGGCCCAAGGAACAAATGCATCTTCAATCAAAAAGAGATGCTAGCTGTACAGAATGCCCTGCCAGCCTTCAAGGATCTACTACATCCAGGACAACTATTACTAAAGACTGACAACACCACAGTTATGTGGTACATGAACAAGCAAGGGGGCACACATTCCTACCCCCTCTGCAGGCAAGCCATGACTTTGTGGAACACAGCAGTGACCTATCAAGTACATCTGCAGGCACAATTCCTGCCAGGAAAGAAAAATACACTGGCAGACGAACTAAGCAGAAATCTCATGGATCCGCACGAATGGAAACTAAATCCACAGGTCTTTAGCATGATAACAAGGAAATGGGGATGCCCAGACATAGATCTTTTTGCCTCCCCTCACAGCTGCCAACTACAGAAATTCTGCACAAGGACTTATCACTCACATGCATGGAAAGTGGATGCTCTTTCATTCAGCTGGAAAACCCTGACAGTTTATGCCTTCCCTCCACTGCCTCTTCTTCCCAAGGTACTCCTAAAAGTCAGACAAGAGAAGCCAAAAATGATCCTGATTGCCCCACACTGGCCACGCCAGCACTGGTACCCAATCCTAAAGAACTTGTCTCAAGGCCCAGCCTGGCCTTTACCTCAAATTCCTCATCTACTGACTCAACAAAACAACCATATTCTACGCAGTCAACTCAGAACCTTAAATCTGGCTGCATGGCAGATAATATAGTCACTCAGACCACACCTCTCTCTAAAGCTGTAATGGATGTCATTTTAAAAGCCAGGAGGCCCAGTACTAGGAAATCTTATGCAGAAAAATGGAAGAGATTCTGTGCTTGGAACCAGGCACAAGGACTTGAACCACTTATTCCAAATATACCTCAGATTTTACAATACCTAACTGAGATGCTGGACAAAGGCCTATCCTTTTCATCTATTAAGATCCATGCCTCTGCCATGTCAGCTCACTACAATACGGAACCTCCTATTTTTTCGCATCCACTACTAAGACAGTACCTCAGAGGGGCAAAAAACATAAGACCCCCAAGGAGAGCACCAATGCCTACTTGGAACTTCAATTTTGTTTTAGAAAAACTCACACTGCCTCCTTTTGAGCCAGCCGACACAGCTGATATAAAATTCCTATCATGGAAAACTGCTCTGCTCCTAGCAGTAACTTCAGCAAGAAGAGTCCCAGAGTTACAGGCATTAATGTCAGTGGAACCTTTCATCATTTTTCATCAGGACAGGGTCTCTCTAAGGACAAACCCAACGTTTATGCCAAAGGTGGTTTCCAGTGTGGCTCTTAACCAAACCATTCATTTGCCAACTTTCTATCCAAATCCCCAGAATAAAGGGGAGAGACTTCTGCACACTTTGGACATAGACAGCTACGATTCTTCTTGGACAAAACAAAAGCTTTCAGAAAAACTGAGCAGCTGTTTGTAGCTTATGCTGCAGGATCACAAGGAAAGCCGTCTCAAAGCAGACAATTTCAAAATGGATAGGACACTGCATTCGCTTCTGCTATGCACAACATGGCAAATCAGTGCCAAAGGGCATTAGGCCACATTCTACCAGAGCAGCAGCTTTTCTCAGAGGAGTACCAACCAAAGACATTTTAGAAGCTGCAACCTGGAGTTCAGTGCACACCTTCACAAAGCACTACCACTTACCTCTCTACTCTAAATCCAGAGCAGGCTTTGCCACTGCAGTCCTGCAGGGCCTGATAGCCTCTCCTAATCCTATTTAGGCCCTGCCACCCAACCTCAGCTTTGGAATTCAACCCAAGTGTAATGACTGCAACAGTGAATACACTCAAACATCTACATTTATGGTAGGTACACAACTGTACTTTACTGACTTTGAGATTGCTCAGTTTGACATGCACTTTCAGACTGTTAAAATGTTGAGTGGGATAGAAGACTTTCTTTGCTGATAATTCCACAGTCATGTTTTGTAGATCACACAGCTGGTGTTATATTTGATAAACTACGGTTTAGGTTTCACTCACTGTACTTTGGCTCTGCTCTTTGGAATTGCAGCTCATTCCAACAAGCCCACATTAATGCTTTTCATGTCTCAGTTTCAGCTACTTAATACTTATTGGCATACCTTATCTGTTACAGATGATACCTCGTAACCTGCATGCAAAAATCTGAGCATCACCTCCTCAGATTTAAATCTATCTCCCACTAAAAATGTGGCTTTACTAAATTTCCCAAGTACATCGACAGTGAAGAGTCATGTTGAAAAAATCCATAGTTCAGAAGGATGCACAGAGATAGAGCATTCCTTACATTTAATTAATCAGAAAAATTCACCAGTGCAGTCCAAACATAATAACCTACATACAAAAATACACACCTAATTCATATCTTGGGAAACTGTTTATTAAAGCATAATGTTTCAAAACCAGTTTTTCTTCAGATAGTTTTCAGTCATTTTAGTAGTTGTGCCTAATAAATTCTTACATCAGTTAGTCACATGATTCTTTTAGCCAATCATAAACATAAAAGTTACTTTTCCAGTTTAACTTTATTAAGAGATATCACATTCCTAAATAAAACATAATTTATTAAAATACAGACTTTTACTTCTTGCATACACTTCCTTCATTAACGTGTAATTTGTGTTTTAGTTGGCCTCAAAGAAACATCATCATTTAAACCCATCTCTTTACAAACATCCAAATCCACTTGTAAGAGCATCTTATTAAAACCACCACACCGTCTCTTTTTAAATAACTTTTTAAGATACAAATTGCGCTGTAATGAAGGAAATGTATGCAAGAAGTAGAAGTTTGTGTTTTAACATAATGTATTTCTTTTTACTTCGGAATCTCCTTATGAAATTAAGTTTGATGGTATTTAGTTGACTAAAAGAATCTAGATTTTAACTGATATAATTTATTATTTGTATATTGCTGTTAGAAAAAGTAAATGTACAGTATAACAAAGTTTAAACAAGCTACAAAGATTGGACAGTGTACAAAAAATTAAATTCATTAAAACAATGCACAGGAATTATCACTCAGCAATATAACATATAATAATCCCAAGAAGTGACGTTGGTGCACATTACAGAACATCACTAGAGCATGGAATTATGAGTATGTATGTATCAACATTACTAAGCAGTAGAGAGTCTCACACATATTGGAGCTAAAGCAATTTAATATGTGTTTATTTTCATGTTCATGTATGAGCTGATATGTGAACAATAACACATACACTTCTTAGGACAGGAGTTCAGTAAACTCAGTTATGTGAAACATAAAAAGCCAGTTGGGAAGAATTGGATTTGAAGTTAAGAAGAAGAAAGCTTAAAAGTGTATAATTATTGAAATGTTTGAAATTTTCTGTAGAATGTCAAGTGGGTTTGAAATGCTGTTTTTTTAATAAATTGTGTCTGTGTTGTGTGGTGTGTTTGTATTCTTGTTTGGAAGTTGTTCCTTTCATAAAATGCCAGGCTTGCTACAGCCAGTTCTTACCTTTTTGAGTTTTAGCTTTACCCCTTTGCTCATTTGGTAACTTGAGTATTCTCCATATCTCTTGCAAAAAAACTTTAAAAACTACAACAGGCTTACAATAGAACAAGTATGATTTGCACTGTTGTGAAACATATCACTGTATATCTATGAGAAGACTTCACTGGCTAGAACTTAGTCAACAGCTGTGTCTAATTTAGCTGAAATTTGCTTACAAACTTTGCCATGTTGGCCTGCTTTGACATGTAGCAGTACATGGTGGTTAATTCATTTTAGAATTTAAATAATCTGTAGGGAAGCTGATCAGTGTCACAAAAACTAGACAAAAGCCAGTTTGGTGATGCTTGCTGTTTGATAGCTATTGCAAAGCTGTAGGGAATAATGCATTTTGAAGTACACCTCTGAAAAGAAAGCCAGCAAGGCTTGTTTAAAGCAACATATTTTAGCGTATTGGATCTGTCAGTGTGGTGTAACCTAATCTGTGTGCTCATATTATCAAATTGACTTCAGCAGGCTAATAGGATCTGGCTTTTTTGGGATTGTGTAGCAAAGCCAACCAATGCAAATGTATTTATTGTTTATGTTTATATATCTAATGTAATTACTTAATTGACCTGAAGTTGTGCATGTATTAGTTCAGCGTGTCAAACCATGGTTTGCTATTAGTCTGATGTTTATACTGGGATTACGCATCCTAAAACTGTTCAATATTGTCTTGAATTAACACGTCTTTCTTTTATCAGGGGTCCACTATATAATCTCGAAATGCTGAAATCCCGAATTTTAGTATTTTGAAATTACATAGCTGAAAACCCAAACATAACACACATTGCCGTAACTGCATAACTTGCGAAATTCAAAATCCTGAAGTTATGCTACACATACACCACACACATAAACATACACACAACCCCCTCCCACAATCAAATAAATGATTCTACACTACCTCCCTACTTATATATTCTAACTCCGCGATCGCACAGACACACAAACAAAACTCACACCCACACATTTTACAGTCCCTCACACACACACACACACACACACACACACACACACACATCACAGTCACAACATACACTAAAGCCCCTAACCAACACACTTACACATAAATACTTAGCTAAACTACCACCCATCCATCAATGCATTGTACCAGCGAAAACGGAAATTCAACATCTCCGTGCTTCGGAATTTTGAATTTCACGCTTCTACCGGTTTTGGAACTTTGAGTTTTCGGCTATGTAATTTTGAAATACTGAAATTCAGGATTTCAGTATTTCGAGATTACATAGTGGACCCTTTATCAGTACCTGGAGTAGTCTTGCTAAACAGCATATCAGAGAGAACAGTATAACCTTTTCTATCATTCATATGCTTTCAGTTCATGTTGCTTGTTGCTGTATACTGCTGTTTATATTGTACTTTTTACATGTCTAGTATACTACAATTCATGTCTTAGTCTTCTGCATGGGACTCTACTAAAAATGGGACCTCCCAGTTGGACATTCCCTGTTAACGAATAATACAATGCAAAGTAAGGGAAAAAAAGAGCCTGAAAAAATATTTACTGTTGTGTGTTATAAATCTGTACAGCAATAGGGAAGGTAAGATTTGTCATTTTATAAAATTGAGTACTTTATTTCTCAGACGGTACACTGGATGTTCATCGTGTTTCACTGTTGCAGTCATTACATTTGGGTAATCTGGTTGCCCTCAGTTGGCTTCTCCTAAGCCAGTCGCCAGTTCGCCAGTACTCAGTGAGGCACTTTCACATCCACTGATACCTGCTACTTCTGATTCGCAGGCCTCTACTGAGACCCATTCGGAGTCCGGTATGCCGCGAGATGCTTCACATATGGAACCCGTGGATGTCTCTACCTTGGATGGGTCCGGAGCCACTGAGCAGGCACCGGCTTCTGAGGGTGTATTCAGGCCTACAGACTTGCATATTAAACCGACTTCAACTTCAGTGCTAAGGCCTAAATCTCGATCTACGTCTAAAAAAACAACATCCAGGCCACATTTTCAGGCCTCTATGCCTTAAAAACAAATGATCAAAATGGCTGAAGATTTAATTACTCTAATCAGGGGTAGTCACCCCCCCCCCCCTCCAGGAGGCCTAGAGATGAACTTGACTATGACTCTTCTGAACAGGATTCTGTTACTTCTGACTCTTCTAATGATCTGGATTTGTCCATACCTACTTATGAGGACTCTGATGCAGAGGACTCCATTCCCTCTGCTTCTCCACCTGAGGATTTCTCTTTTGGGGAAACTTTACATACCTTAAGGGAGCATTTTCACTGGGAAAGTCAGGATTTCTCTGAATCTAAAAAGAGACTTCGGGATTTCCTTCTTCCTCAGCATAGGCCTTTGGCTATATCTCCAGTACTAGATATTGTTGATGATGTATTTTTGGAATCCAGAATGGCCCCTGATTCCTTGCCTCCAACCCCTAGCAAACCAGACAGGTACTACAGGGTTCCTGAGTCCCACAAATTCCTTTTCAAAAATCCTGTTGCGGACCCTGAAACCATTTCTCAGGGGCCCAAGGGCATTAAGGCTTCTACTGCTAAAAATCGTACCCCTTCTGATAGAGACTCCAGGGTGCTGGATAGATGGGGTAAAATGTTTATACTTCTGCAACCTTAGCAATCAGGGCTTTAAACTGTCAATTCCATATGCTAAAATATCAACAGCATTTCATGGGACTGCTTAAACAGAACATGATGTTGATTTCTGACTGTGTGGAGAATAAAGATTTGCTGGATTTATTGTATTCAGCTGAGCAAGTTGGGAAACATACTTTGCAATGTGGTTTTGATTCTTTAGAGGCCTCTTGCAGGGCTGATGTTACTGGGTCTGTGCTTAGAAGGCATGCTTGGCTTAAGGAGCAATCTCTGCCTGATCATGTTAAAGCAAAACGTTTGGATGCTCCTTTACAGCAGGACTGCTTATTTGGCAATACAGCTGAAGAAGTTCTAAAAAAGATGGAAGATAAAGCTAAATCTGTGCAAACTGTGAAAGATTTCTTACAAGTGCAACCTCCTAGATTTAGTAGGCATTGGCGTACTAAGAACTGGTCCTTTCCAGCTCCTTCCAGAGCCACTACGGCCAAACCCAGACATTCCAAAACCACTAGATTTCAGTCCCAAGTGACTTTCAGAACTAAGCAATGGGATGCTTCCACTTCCAAATCTGAAAACAACAAGGCACCACCCTATGGTAAACAGTCCCAATGACTTCCCTTTGAAATTACCAAGCACTTACCTCTTAGCCACCCCTTTGGGGGGAAAACTGGCTCTTCATTCAAGAAACTGGCAACTTATAACCCAGGCCAAATGGGTTTTAAATATAGTGTCCCAGGGATACAGATTTCATTTCCATACGCTGCCAACTCCAAACGGGTGGCCAGACCTGCCCCCAAATCAGTGGGCAGAGGCTCAGAAACAAGTACTTTTCCTCCTAAACATGGGGGCTATTCAACTAGTACCAGAAGAGGAAAAGGGACAAGGTTTCTATTCCAGACTTTTCCTGGTACCCAGAAAAGACAAATCATGGCGTCCAGTTCTAGACCTGTCTACTCTAAACACCTTTCTGGACATTCCAAAATTCAAGATGCTGACTCTTCACCAGTTACTTTCTATGCTAGGTAAGGATGCCTGGTTGGCAACTCTCTACTTAAAAGAGGCTTACCTGCATATCCCAATCAGGGAATCTTGCAGAAGATTCCTACGCTTCACAGCAGGCTGCATGCATTATCAGTTCTCTAAACTACCCTTTGGCTTGTCTACTGCACCAAGGGTATTCACAAAGTACATGGCTCCAGTAATTGCATTTTGCAGGCAAAGAAATATTCAAATGTATCCATACCTGGATGATTGTCTAATTCAGGCAGAAAACCAGGCCATTCTTATAAAACATTTGGCGTTTGTAAAAAGACTTCTAACCTGTCTAGGGTACACCATAAATGAAAAGAAATCTCAACTGGTACCCTCTCAGAAAATTACATTCCTGGGTGAAAGCTTGAATACAACTGCCCAGATAGCTTTCCTTACGCCAGAAAAGCAAATTCATTTGGTGACTTACTTCAAACAGGTGGCCACAAAAACCCTGCTATCAGTAAGGCAAATACTGCAAGCCTTGGGGTTCATGGCCTCATGCATTCTTCTAATTCCATATGCAAGACTGCGTATGAGGAAACTTCAGTGGTACTTAAAAATTTTATGGAGTCAACGTTGTCAAAGCCTGGAAACAATGATTGCTATCATACCTTGACTGTGCCTAGAGTTCCTATGGTCGGCAGCGGCCTGCCACCAATACAAGGGACTGCCATTCACACCACACCCTGCCACCCAAACCCTAACTACAGACGTATCAGACTATGCATGGGGGGGGGGCTCATCTGGCAGGAAAGTGTATTCAGGGCAAATGGAGCCCAAATCAAATGCACCTTCATATCAAAAAGAAATGCTAGCTGTACTAAATGCACTGACAGCCTTCAAGGACTACCTTCATCCAGGACAATTACTGATAAAGATGGACAACACCAGGGTTATGTGGTACATAAACAAGCAGGGGGGGTACACATTCCTACCCCCTCTGCAGACTAGCCATGGCATTGTGGAACACGGCCTTGAGCTACCAAGTACAACTACAAGCTCAATTCCTGCCAGGAAAGCAGAATGTTCTGGCAGACGAACTAAGCAGAAATCTCATGGACCCTCACGAATGGAAACTGGAACCATGGATTTTCAGTATGTTGACATGCATATGGGGGAGCCCAGACATAGATCTTTTTGCCTCACCCCAGAACTACGAGTTGGACAAATTTTGCTCACAAACTCATCACAAAACAGCCTGGAAAGTGGATGATCTGTCCTTCAGCTGGAAAAGCCTATTAGTCTATGCCTTTCCCGTTCTGCCTTTGCTCTCCAAAGTTCTACTGAAAATCAAACAGGACTAACCAAAAATGATTTTGATTGCTCCAGACTGGCCTCGTCAACACTGGTACCCACTCCTGCGCAGTGTGTCACACATTTCTCCATGGCACCTGCCTCAGGCACCTTCCTTACTGTCTCAGCAGGAGAACCAAATTCTGCACCCTCCGCTCCAAACATTGAATCTTGCAGCTTGACTAATCACTTAAATGCACTCTTAGCATCCCTCAGCAAACCGGTGATGGATGTCGTTTTGGAGGCAAGAAGACCTAGTACTAGAAAATCTTATGCTGATAAATGGAAAAGATTCTGTGCCTGGAATCAAAGTCAAGGGATGAGCACAGCAGTGCCCAATTTACCTCCGATTTTGCAATACTTAACTGAGATGCTTCACAAGGGCCTGTCTTTTACTTCCATAAAAATCCATGCCTCAGCCATTTCAGCTCATTACAACACAGACCCCCCCTCTTCTCTCATCCTCTTCTAAAGCAGTATCTCGGAGGGGCCAAAAACTTGAGACCACCCAGGAGAGCTCCAACCACTGCCTGGGACCTTAACTTTGTATTGGAGAAACTCACTCTACCTCCTTTCCAGCCAGCTGCAACTGCAGACTTAAAATTTCTTTTGTGGAAAACAGCTTTCCTTTTAGCAATCACTGCAGCTAGAAGGATATCTAAATTACAGGCCCTTATGGCAGTGGAGCCTTTCATCATCTTTCATGTGGACAGGGTGTCACTCAGGACCAATCCATCATTCATGCCTAAGGTGGTATCCAGTGTAGCTCTTAATCAGTCCATTCATTTGCCAACTTTCTTTCCCAATCCACAGAACAAGGGAGAGCGGATTCCGCATTCATTGGATGTACACAGACAATTTAGATTCTACTTGGACAGCACTAAATCTCGAAGAAAATCTGAACAACTACTGGTAGCATTTGCTGCAGGGGCAGAGGGGAAGGCTATTTCAAAGCAAACCATTTCCAAATGGATAAGCCATTGTATTCATTTCTGTTATAAGCACTATGGAAAACCTATCACCCAGGGGATTAGATCTCATTCCATCAGGGCTGCATCTACTTCAGCAGCCTTTCTCAGAGGTGTTACTACCAGGGATATTCTAGAAGCTGCTACCTGGAGTTCAGTTCATACTTTCACCAAGCATTATCTCTTACCAATTTTCTCAAAATCCAAAGCTGGCTTTGCCACTGCTGTTTTGCAGGGCCTTATAGCTGGTCCTAATGCTGTATAAATCTGTGCTCCCACACTTAGCTTTGGGAATCTACACAAATGTAATGACTGCAACAGTGAAACATGATGAACATAGTACAGTTGTGTACAGTTACCATAAATGTAGATGTTCAAGTGTATTCACTGTTGCAGTCCTGGTTACCCTCCCTCCAGCCCCCTGTTTTCCTTTTACTATACCTTTTCTTTCTTTTATTATGTTTAAAAGCCTTTTTGGTGTATTTGCTTTTGTTTGGAGGTATATTTTTGTGTTTTTAATTTATATATATATATACACACACACAAACACACACACACATATATAATTTTCTGCCCATTTGGGGGGCACCTGACATCTGGGGCAAGAAAAACTGATGTAATGGCGTCGGCTGCATGTTTTATACCCCTGATGACCTGACGTCATGGAATAATGGACAGCAACCGACGCAAGACCCAAGACTTTGTTAAACAGGCCGACTGAGGGCAACCTGCCAGCAGATTACCCAAATGTAATGACTGCAACAGTGAATACACTCAAACATCTACATTTATGGTAAGTGTACGCAACTGTACTTTTTGATCCTTCAGAGATGTATTTTTTTTTTTATTATTTTAACTATGTTTTTAGTGTTATCTTTTATCCTAAAATGCAGTAAAAAGTTGTTACTTGAAAATTTGCACAGTCTTTAGATACTAAGTGCTACATAAGTCGTAAGAATGAATTGGTTCAATTCAATTGTGTAGTTATTTTCACAAGGTTGTATACATTGATTTAAAAATACCACACAGTTTATGTATTACTTATGATCACTTTCTTGCCACTGTAGCCTTATAAAATGGTATATATTTTTTTTTGTGTGCAATCAAGTTTATTAAAGACAGGCAAAAATGGCAACAAGACACATTCAGCATATAGCAAAACAAGCATATTATGAAATCAAATAGCAGTTGTGCACAAAGTATTGCCATGACACTAAAATATCATACATCAATCATACATAAACATAATAAATCAATAAACATAGACCATCAACAGCTTAACTTCAGCTGGCTCAGTGTGAAAAAGAAACTGAGAGATAAGGGCCAGAAACTCTGCCACTTTTAGTGAATTCAGTTATAGGCTACTAAGTACAATGCTTGGATGCCAGTAAAGAAGAAACTGAGAGAGCTTGAAAGAAAATCAGCTAGAGAAGGTGAAGACAAAACAGTG
This sequence comes from Protopterus annectens, assembly GCF_019279795.1. Taxonomy (NCBI): domain Eukaryota; kingdom Metazoa; phylum Chordata; order Ceratodontiformes; family Protopteridae; genus Protopterus; species Protopterus annectens. Next base: position 609,578,169 of record NC_056732.1, on the reverse strand, counting down.
ACTGGTAAGAATCCTGCAGCTGTTCAGCAAAAAGAAGTTCAAACTCCAGCTTTAATGCAAGACATGACTTCCAGTGTTCTAGAAGAAAAATAAGCCAAATGTACTCAGAGCTGATTAAAATAAATTAAACATTTAAAGAGTATATTAACTCAAATAAACGTCCGGAAAAATGGAAGAAACTTTAAAAAGATATTCAGATGAACTGATAAAGTGCAGAAATCAGAGGTCGAAATGAAAAAAAGGCTATCCGAGTATGAGACAGCTGAAGAAGAGATGTTTCAAAAAATGGTAGAATTAGAGTTCAGAACATGCTGCGAAAACCTGTGATTTGATGTTTTCTGAAAGCATGCAAGTTTTTCACATCTGGGAGGGGAATACAGATAAAATAAGATCTAAAAAGCTGTCATATATAATAGGTGTGAATAATAGCCTCTTTTCTTAATGACAACACTTTCCATATCATCTTGGAATGTGAATGGTCTCACATGTATGAAAAATTATTGAATTATATTAAGGAATGCATGGTGCAAATAGCAATGCTACAGAAAACACATTTGGAAAGAACTGAGCATGTGAAATTTATAAATAAAGGATTTTAGGATGGATATTCACCAGAGTATTAAGAACACAGGCAAAGAGGAGTACTTATACTAATTGCTAGAGGAGCACTAGTAGTGATAGAAGAGAAAGAAACAATAGTAATGGTAGATTTGTGGTAGTAAGAGGCTGCTGGCAAGGGAGGAGGATTTCACTGGCATGTATTTATATTCTACCTAAAACTGCTGTCGGGGAGATTAAGAAAGTATTGGGTGAAAAAATCAGCTTAGAGCAAGGAATGTTACTTATAGGTGGGGACTGGAATATGATTTGCAACAGTGAGGGTGTATCTGGGGGCCTAGAAGAGAAAATATAACAAAAGAGGTTAGATTTCTGAAGAACCTTTTGAAAATATTTGGTATGGAAGACATGAATTCAGTAGTAGGATCTTGGTGACACTTTACATATTATTCCCCAAGGTAGAATAACTGGGCTAGATGAGACCAAAATTAAATTTCACCGGAACATGCACATCGAATTGAGAGCTTTGACAGCTCTCTGTTCAAGAGAGAGAGAGAGAATTCATTATCTAATTTTTAACATCCTGTGGGAGGTTTTTGAGAATGCAGCCAGGGAAACCTTAACGTAACAATTTCATTGCCATCAGAAGAATTATAAGCACATTTCAAACAGTAGGTGGTCACTTAAGACACACAAGACACCAAGTTGGAAAAGCAGATTTCTGCTCACAAGAAGAAACAGATGCCAAAATATTCCTCATGTTCTCATAAGTGCAAGCATTAAGTTCAGCATGTGAGCTTGACAGTTGATAATTCTAAAAATAAGTGTTGCAGAAGCATACACTTTTTCACATAATTGCCAAAAGCTTTCCCATCCTTGTCAGAAGGAGATGGATTAGTATTAATTATATGTTTAGCAGCAACTTTGTTCACTAAAGCAATAGTTGCTGGGTCATATGTGGGATGAGTGTGTAAAAAACTTGAAAAACTGAGGCACTTATAAAGTTTGTCTGATTTCTTGAGGCAGTAGGCTGGCTGTCAGGAAAATTGCAAACTGTGACAAAAACATGCTCCAAAGCAGTCAGACCAGGAGGAATAGGAGTAGGTTCTGGAAATTCCAGTTGTAACAAATCATAGTACTTTCTAAGGGATTGAAAAGCATAACTCATTGAAACAACTGATTCATTCTAAAAATAGTTTGAGAGAAAGAGAATCCTTAAAACTACTGCTTGAAGCCACACTCTCCTCAGAATCTGAATCATAATTCTTTAGGGGTGACATATCAGTGCTTTCACAATCATTTTGAGATTCATACTCCTGAATCTTTTCAAAAAATTAGAAAAAAATCCCCCTTTCTTTTACCAGAAACAGCAATACAGGAAAAGTCAAGACCCTGAACTAAATTCTGACCTAAGTCTACTAAATCACTTCTGTCCAGGGTAGCTGAAATAGGATAAGACATGCATTTAAGTTTTTACTTCTTTTTGAAACAGGCCTAGTTTTGCCAGAAAAAAATCACCCTAGAGATTTGCATAGGAGTTTGGTTAGGCAGAGATGTATTCCCTACCCCTTCTCCCAGGATCGCCAATAGTGTTTTTTCCTCGCTCACTAAAGACACTCCCAACAGCCACATAGGACATGTCTAACCCCTGGATCTTGGTGGCTATAGGGACTAAACTAAAGGGGGGCAAGGAAAAAGATGAATGATTTGATGCATCAGAAATAGCCACATCTCAGTAACCCATTTGTGTCTGAGGCACTTTAGTAGCCTGCTGTGGTGGCAGTGGCTTTTAATCAGTTTTCTTCTTTTTGTGGCTGGAAGAAGAAAGAATCTAGGATCTGGTAACCAATAAAACACTTTTTTCTGACTTTAAAGGTAGTTTTCACAAGTTAAACGAAAGTCACATGCAACAAAAAATCATCTTTCTTTCCCCCCGGAAAAGTTGATACTCCTAATCCACTTGGCTCTTGCCCTGACTCCCCCTTACAAACAGCTAATGCTTTTAATAACTTTTTCACATCCACAGTACTTAAACTGGCCAACCAACAAAGCCCCAACCCCTCATTATTAGATAGCCCAAGCTTCACTCCTCCTCTTATGCAACTTAAACCTATACCCACCTCCTGTATTCTTAATTTACTACTAAAACTTAAACCTTCTACCCCCTCAGCTGACAAACTTCCTGCCGAATATCTACAGCTAGGTGCCAAAGCTATTGCCTACCCTATCTCTATACTTAGAACTATAAAAGAAAGCACTATACCATCACTCTGGAAAATCTCACATATCATCCCCCTCTTCAAAGGGGGTGATTCATTCGACTACTCTAATTACCGCCCTATAGCACTACTATCTCCTATTGCAAAAATAATGGAGAAATGCATCCACAAACAGTTACTAAATCACCTTCTATCTAATAATCTCCTCGCCAACTGCCAACATGGCTTTCGGCCTTACCATAGCACCACTACAGCCTTATTATCCTTTATCGACTCCATTAATATTAACCGGAATAACAACCTTCTTTCATCAGCTTTCTTTGTAGACTTGTCTAAAGCCTTTGATATGGTTAATCACCAACTTCTCCTATACCGCTTAAAAACACTCTCTCTCGACAATCTAGCCTTAAACTGGTTCACTTCCTATCTTCAAAACCGAAAACAAGCTGTTTTATGGAACAACAATCTCTCTGAACTACTCCCTACCACTTTAGGGGTCCCTCAGGGCTCCATCTTAGGTCCTCTTTTATTTTCCATCTTCATAAACGACTTGCATCTTGCCACCCCCCAATCTACTTGTATACAGTATGCTGATGACACCACCATCATTTGCTCTGCCACAAACCAATCTGACCTTCACTACCTAACCCAAAATACATTCACTACTATTGAGCAATGGTTCTCCAATCATTGTCTTCTCTTGAACCCAAAGAAAACTAAACTCCTCATCTTCTTACCCACTCACCTGTCTCATTCTATTAATTTTACTATTTCTTCTAATAACGGCACCCTTATCTCCCCTGACCAAACTACCAAACTATTGGGTATTACTATTGACAACCTTCTAAAATTTGATTGTCACATCAACTCCACTATAAAAGCAACCAATCGAAAGCTAGGTTCCCTCTACAGAATCAGAACTTTCTTATCACCAGAAGCTAGAACTACTATAGCAAGAACACATCTTATCTCTACTTTACTATATGCTTCCCCCATTTACACTAATCTTTCAAAGCATAATATTAATAAGCTCACAATAACTTATAACAGCATTGCTAGATTCGCCACTGCCTCTCCATATAACACTCATCACTGTCGGAACCTCTCTGAACTCGGTTGGCTGGAACTACCTCACATAATTCAGTACTATCAGCTGACAATTGCCCACAAAGCCCTTTACCACCCTTATAACATACCCATGCTCTCTACCCTTATAAAACCCTACAACAACTTAAAAGCTCTACGCTCTCTCTTCTAACAAAATTCAGATTCAAACTGCTCTTTCAAAGAATACAGCAGGGGACTCCATATTTTCTAACTCAGTTGGTAAAATCTGGAACCATCTTCCACCAGCCCTTACAGCCCAGACTTCCATTACTCTTTTTAAGACCAAACTGAAACTCTTTTCTTACTAAACACTGGCTTTGCTCTTGCATCAATCCAAGTTGATCTTGCTCCTCTTCGACCTCCCACTCTCCTGCTATAACCTTTTTACCTACTATTTACTCTTCCTTTCCATCTGAGATATGGCTATCTCAACTATATAACACACTTCACAAATAACACTTGTGCTAAATTTCTTATTTATCTTAATTCTTCTCTCCTTCTTTTTCCATAGCTCTTCCTACATATCTCCCTTGCCTCTCTATCCCCCTCTTATGTAACTTCCTACTACTATTTCTTGCCTTTTTTTTGATTTACAATCATTGTTTATTGTGTATTTACTGTTTTTTAACCATATATTAGATAGCGGAGCTTTTCTCCTCGGGCCTCCACTGAAAATGGACATGTATCCAGTTGGACTAGCCCGGTTAACAAATGTAAAATAAAAAATAAAATAAATAAATCTGTTGTTAAGTAAAGCAATTTTTTTTTCTTTCAGATTTTCGTGGTTAGGGGTCGCCACAGTGGAATTCCAGTCCGCTAATGACTGGCAGTAGATTTTTACGGTGCCGAGGTGCCAGCTCGACGCCCAACCTTCAATGAAGGCACGCCCATTCAAGCATGTCTTTCGAACGCTACTCTACCGCGGGGAGGACATGCAGATTCCACACAGAAGGCGCTCCAGCCGAGATAATGGGTGTAAAAATGGTTGATTCTAATATGGCATGGATAGATTGCAGAAAAGCATTCAACAGCATCCCACATTCACAGATAGTGGAATGCTTACAGAGGTATAAGGTGCTTATTACATTGACCATTTACACTGCAGTGACTATGAAACAGTGGCAAACCGTTTTGCATCTGAGTCAAAATCAAGGGCAAATTATTTTCTCAGGGGTAAAAGGTACCACAGATGATGTTCATCGTGTTACCCTGCTGCAGTCATCACACTTGGGTTATCCTGTCGTCAGGCGGTCCCGAAGTCGGCCGGAATTCCAAAGTCTTGGTCCGGCGTCGGTTGCTGTCGCCTCTTCCCTGACGTCAGTGCGCCAGGGGTATATATATAATGCAACCAACGCCATTTTCTTCAGTCTTTCTTGCCGCGCGGTGCCCGAAGCAGAAGCAGTTCGCAAGTGCCGGTCGGCCGACTCCTGAGATTTTCGAATTCGAATTTCAGACCAAAGTCTTCTATAAAGCTAAGTACCCCATTGGGGAAACTTTTCTTGCCTCAGACCGATGTCAGAAAAAGTTAACAATTGCATTTCTTGTGGGAAGCAAATACCTCATAAGGATTTTCATTCTTATTGCATACCTTGCCTAGGCCCAGACCACAACGTCACTTCTTGTCGGTTTTGTGCTAGGTTTAATAAGCGTACTATTAAAAGACGCTTTGATTTCGCATGACACTACTTCGGTAGGAAATTTAACTACACCATGCCATCGGAGCAACAGACTACCGGCGTGCACAAAAAGCGCAGGGATAAGGACAGACAGCCCAGGCCTAAGCCAGATTCCGAGTCCTCAGCCGATCCGGTCTCTGGTCCTCAGTGAGGCTCCGACGCAGCCCCTGACTACCGCAGATATGGAACCCGAGACAGCTACGGAAATTTTGACGGAATGTACCAGGCCAACGCAGCCTTTTACTTCAGGCCCTTCCGACGACTTTGCTACAAAAGACGCCGGTACTACAGAAACGCCATCGGTTTCTGAAGGCGTTTTCAGACCGATGACCCTCACCATTAAAACGTTTTCTAAGTCGAAAACTCCTCCTAAAACTAAAAGGACTGCACTTCAGTCTCCTGTTCAAGGCCCCATGCCTAAGAAACAGATGCTCAAAATGGCTGAAGATTTGATTTCTTTAATCAGGGATTCCCAGCCCCCTCCTGACAAAAGGCCTAGACAAGAGGAAGATTATGCATCCTCTGAGCAAATGTCCATTTCTTCAGACTCCTCTGAGGACCAAGACTACTTTTTCTCTCCTTATGAAGATTCTGATGCTGAGGACTCTATTCCCTCAGCTTCTCCTCCTGAAGACTACTCCTTTGGGGAAACTTTACACACTATGAGGGAACATTTTCACTGGGAAGGTCGGGACTACTCTGATTCAAAGAAAAGGCTCAGAGAGTTTCTTTTACTCCCCCAACACAGACCACTTGCCATCCCACCAGTTTTGGATATTGTGGATGATGTCTATTTAGAATCCAGTTTCAACCCAGACTCTCTACCTCCTGCTCCGGCTAAGCCTGACAGATACTATAGAGTGCCTGATTCCCACAAATTTCTTTACAAAAGCCCTGTACCTGACCCAGAGACCATCTCACAGGGTCCCAAGGGGGCTAAGGCTTCTATGGCTAAAAACCCAGTACCTTCTGAGAGGGATTCCGGAGCACTAGACAGGTGGGGGAAAAAGGTTTACACCTCAGCCACACTAGCTATGAGGGCATTGAATTGTCAATTTCACATGCTTAAGTATCAGCAATTTCTAATCTCTCAGTTAAAGCAAAGAATAACCTCTCTCCCTCAACAATCTGAATTGAAAGAAGTACAGGATCTGTTGCACGCCACTGAGCAGGTGGGCAAACATACCTTACAATGTGGGTTTGATTCTTTGGAGGCCTCCTGCAGAGCAGCTGTCACTGGGTCTGTTATACGTAGGCATGCTTGGTTAAAGGAACAAACTCTGCCTGATCATGTTAAAGCAAAACTACTAGATGCTCTCTTACAGCAAGATGTTCTTTTTGGAGTTAAAGCAGAAGAGGTCTTAAAGAAATGGAAGATAAGGCAAAATCTATGCAGACAGTCAAAGATTTCCTACAAGTACAACCCCCTCGCTTCAGCAGAAACTGGCCAACAAAAAATTGGTCCTTTCCAGCCACTGACAGACCACAGAGGGGTAAATACAGACGCCCAAGAGGCAGAGGACAACCACAAGCCCAGTATAAACCTCGCCAATAGGGCTCTACAACACAGAAGGGAGGAGAAGACAGGTCTCAAACCACCAGAAGGCAAACTCAATGACTTGCACCTCATCTGGCCAAGCAGTACTCTCTTGGCAGCCCCCTTGGGGGGAAAACTCGCACTTTTTGCAAGACAACTGGCACATTGTCACAAAGGACAAATGGGTCCTAGACATAATTTTTCGAGGATACAGATTCCACTTTCACACCTTGCCAATGAAAACAGGAATGCCAAACCTGCCACAAAATCAATGGGCAGCGGCACAAAAGCAAATTACTTCTCTCATGGACATGAGAGCCATTCAACTGGTACCTACTCGAGAGCAAGGCCAAGGATTTTATTCAAGATTCTTTCTAGTGCCCAGAAAGAACAATGCCTGGAGACCAATTCTGGACCTTTTAATTCTAAACACTTACAAGAACCCAAATTCAAGATGCTAACACTACAGCAGCTACTTCCCATGTTGGGCAAGGAAGCATGGCTAGTAACGTTGGACCTCAAGGAGGCATACCTGCATGTCCCTATCAGACAAAGTTGCAGAAGATACCTCCGTTTCTTTGCAGGTTCAACCCATTACCAATTCTCTGCACTGCCCTTTGGCTTATCTACTGCGCCCAGAGTTTTCACAAAATGCCTGGCACCAGTAACTGCATACTGCAGACAAAGAGGAATTCAAATATATCCATACCTGGACGACTGCCTCATCCAAGCAGAAAGCAAAGATATTCTCTTACATCATCTGGCCTTTGTAAAGCATCTACTAAACTGCCTGGGGTGCACAGTAAACGAAAAGAAGTCAAAACTAGTACCCTCACAAAAAATGACATTCCTGGGTGCCAGCTTGAATACAACGGCCCAGAAGGCTTATCTTACGCCAGACAAGCAAGTACAACTGACTCAATATTTCAAGACAATGGCAACAAAGACCCAATTAACTGCAAGACAAATTCTGCAGGCTTTGGGCTTCATGGCATCTCGCATACTAATAATACCATTTGCAAAGCTGCATATGAGGAAATTACAGTGGTACCTAAAAAGCGTATGGTCTCAACACAGCCACAGCTTGGACACAATGATATCTCTCATTCCCTGCCTACAACAGGAATTTCTATGGTGGTCACAGGCATGTCACCTCAACAAGGGTCAGCCTTTCACTTTGCCCCCAGCCAGGCAAACTATCACAACAGATGCTTCAGACTACGCCTGGGGCACACATGGCAGGACAATGCATTCAAGGCCTATGGACTGCAGATCAAAGAAATCTGCACATAAATCAAAAAGAGATGCTAGCTGTACAGAAAGCTCTGACAGCCTTCAAGGATCTATTACATCCAGGACAACTTGCAATAAAGACGGACAACACCACAGTAATGTGGTACATAAACAAACAAGGGGGTACACATTCTTACCCTCTATGCAGGCAAGCAATGACCTTATGGAACACAGCTCTGGCCTACCAAGTCCAGTTACAAGCTCAATTCCTGCCAGGACAGAAGAACACATTGGTAGACGACCTCAGCAGAAACATCAAGGATCCCCACGAGTGGAAACTAGATCCCCAAATATTTGCAATGATAACTCAAAAATTGGGCCTTCCAGACATAGACCTGTTTGCCAGTCCTCAAAACTATCAACTGACAAAATTTTGTACAAGGACATTTCACCATCAAGCTTGGAAAGTGGACTCTCTCTCTTTCAGTTGGAAAAACCTGACAGTATATGCCTTCCCTCACAAAGGTTCTTTTGAAAGTCAAAAAAGGAGAGACCACGACTGATTCTCATCGCCCCAGACTGGCCACGCCAGTACTGGTATCCGCTATTGAAAAATATGGCCCACAGCCCACCATGGATATTGCCTCAAATCCCCCATTTGCTCACACAACAAAACAATCAGATTCTTCACAGCCAGCTCAAAACTTTAAATCTGGCTGCATGGCAAATCATCTAAACATCCAACCAGTACCTCTTTCACAAGCAGTTCTGGATGTTATTCTGGAAGCCAGGAGGCCAAGCACCAGGAAGGCTTATTCGGACAAATGGAAAAGGTTTTGTGCCTGGAACCAAGCTAAAGGCCAACACACAATTCAGCCTCACATGCCTCACATTCTACAGTATTTAGCTGAGATGTTGCACAAAGGACTTTCATTTTCCTCAATTAAAATCCATGCTTCGGCTATTTCAGCTCACTATAACACGGATCCACCTTTATTTTCACATCCTCTTCTAAGGCAGTTCCTCAGAAGGGCAAAAAACGTTAGACCACCCAGGAGAGCTCCTACACCAACATGGGACCTCAATTTTGTTCTGGAAAAACTAACGCTACCTCCCTTTGAACCAGCTTTCTCTGCAGATCTACAGTTCCTATCATGGAAGACTGCCCTGCTCCTAGCAATAGCTTCAGCTAGAAGAGTCTCAGAGCTACAGGCACTAATGGCAGTGGAACCTTTCCTCATTTTTCATCAAGATAGAGTTTCTCTGCGAACTAATCCTTCCTTTATGCCTAAGGTGGTTTCCAGTGTAGCTTTAAATCAAACCATCCACTTACCCACCTTCTTCCCCAAACCACAGAACAAAGGTGAGAGACTCCTGCATTCCTTGGACATTCACAGGCAGCTACGTTACTATTTGGACAAAACTAAGGCTTTCAGAAAATCTGACCAGCTCTTTGTATCCTATGCTACAGCTTCTCAAGGGAAGGCTATATCAAAGCAAACCATTTCTAAATGGATAGGTCATTGCATACGTTTCTGCTATACCCATCATGGGAAACCAGTTCCTGCTTCCATTAGATCCCACTCTACCAGGGCAACAGCTACCTCTACAGCCTTTCTCAGGGGGGTTCCAACCAAGGAAATTTTAGAAGCTGCAACTTGGAGTTCAGTGCACACCTTTACCAAACATTATCACTTACCTCTTTACTCAAAGTCCAGGGCGGGCTTCGCCACTGCAGTTCTGCAGGGCCTTATAGCCTCCACTAACCCTCTATGATACCTCCCCCTACCTTAGCTTTGGGATTCAACCCAAGTGTGATGACTGCAGCAGGGTAACACGATGAACATAGTACAGTTTTGTACCTACCATAAATGTAGATGTTCGAGTATTCACCCTGCTGCAGTCCAGGTTACCCCCCCTCCATCCCCTCTGATCTACTGGCTAAATCTCTTCTATGCCTTACTGATGTATTTGCTTATAGCTGAAGGGATTTTGTGTTTGTGCTGTGGTTACTCCTTTTGGTACTAATTACTGACCACCTTTTTGGGGGCACCTGACATCTGGGGCAAGAAAAACGGAAGAAAATGGCGTCGGTTGCATTATATATACTCCTGGCACACTGACGTCAGGGAAGAGGCGACAGCAACCGACGCCGGACCAAGACTTTGGAATTCCGGCCGACTGCGGGACCGCCTGAAGACAGGATAACCCAAGTGTGATGACTGCAGCAGGGTGAACACTCAAACATCTACATTTATGGTAGGTACAAAACTGTACTTTTTGTCTTGCCTGAAACCCACTGAGACAGATACTTAATAGACTATGATTTGGTTATAGCTTAGCTTCCAGAAATCAACCTGCTTTTTTGAGGATGATTTAAAACTATATAGTTCATCAAATGAGGCTCTAAAAGCACAACTATAGATTATTAAAACTTTCTCAGGTGATATAAGAATGGCATTTGAACTTGATATGTGTAAAAACAACATTTGTGACAGGAAAGCTGTAGCTCCAATAAAATATCAATCTGAGACAAGAGTGCAACACAAAGGGCTTTAAACAGAAGAGAGAGAGAGAGAGTATAAATATTTGGGAATAGATCAAGGTTTGTCAATAAAACTTAAACAAAAATGAGAACAAAGCTTAGTAAGGAACACTTGCAAAATATTAAAGTTAATACTGAAAATTCTAAGTTATAATTCATTTTGCTCTTCCTATTGTAACTTATAGATTTGGTGTGACTGACTGATCCCAAACAGCACTAAATCAGATGAACAAGAAAAATACTTCATGCTTATCAAAAGGTATATAAAACCAGTACATACTAGATTAAAAATCCCTCAGTGTGAAGGAGGTATTGGCCTCCTTAAAAATAACTGCATACATAGGTCTGCATTCCTGGGACTGCATGGATATTTACTGACCTCTTCAAATGCAGACGTACTAAAGCATGAAGAGAAGTCATCTAATCGTTGCATTATTTAGCAGAAACGTTTTGGAAAGAAGTGGGAACAGAAATGAAACTAGAAGCAGACAAGAATCAGGTAACAACTGGAAGTGCCAAAAATAAAACAAAACAGCAGCAAAAAAAAAAAAAATTGTGTGTGTGTGTGTGTGTGTATGTACATATAGGACCACAAAAAAAGGAAAGAAATTGTTAAATTCTACAAATGCATTGGCAAGTACAGAAAACTCACAGAACAACCATGTTACAGGGATTTGATGCAGGAATGGTTAAGGAGAGGTAAATTTAAGCCAAAGGATAAAAGGCTAATAACGTACATCTTGGTTAATAAAGTCTATAGAAATAGTGGGACAAACAGGCAAATGAAGGTTCTGTAAAACACATCTGAAAACGACTGCTAATCTTGTTGCTGGTTGAGATAGATGTGGGCTTGTATATTGAAAGGCACAATAATATGACAAGACTATTGCACTACAATACAGAAGTAGCTGAGAGGCATTGGAAATAAGAATAAAAATAATGACATTTGGATCACATGGAATCATCCAGTACCAACAGTTATAAAAATAGATGTATGAAAAACAGATATAGTAGTCGAAAAAGAAAAGACAGAAGTACTTTTCATCATTGAAATAGCCACAACCAGTAATTATAGTGTCTTATATACTGAGATGCAGAAATTTATAAAGTATCAGGATTTGCAAGCAGAAAGTAGAGTAATTTGAATGAGAGAAACCCAGACAGATCCAATAGTGTTATAAGCAATAGGACTAATAAAGAATTTTGAAGTATACTTAAATATGCTACCAATCCATGCAACCCCATATGAACTGCAGAAGGATGCATTTCTGGGAAGGTTGTGGGTGCTGACAAGGGCAGTCTTGCCAAACATCAAAGACCGAAGCATTACTAATTTCATGAACTTGAACTGCACCCTGACTCAATCTAAAACATTTGGCAAAATCAAAAAAGAGAGAATACACATGCCCCAAAAGATTGGCAATTGGAAAGGCAGGGCTTTGAAGGCTTTTGTATATAACCTTTGTAATTAGGGGCACGCAGATATTTGATGTTCATACTCTTCAACAGAGGTGGGATCTTGACAATAAGTCCTTCTGGAAATACGTGTGTGTATGATATAGGCTCATTAGGTGTACCTTTGCAAAGTGGGTTAAAAACACTTCCACTCTCAGATGGAATAAACAAGATCACTTAAGGTGTCAAGACCATATCTGCATTGGTACAAAGTTACTCGAGTGAGGTAAAGTCTAAAACAGGGTCACAGTTGGCATCTACAGAGATCAAAAATGATTCAAGGATTGTTCAAAGCATCTTCTAAAAGTACAGGATTTGAGACACTGCCCGCATTATTTTCTTTTCACATAGCAAATGGGTATTGGTCCCCAGATATTAGTGTGACAAAACGTTTTGTTCAGGTGATGTCTAGTACGAGTGGAAGTGGTGATAACTCTTTGATGAATACATTCTGGATTGCCCATACAGTCATAGTTTATGGAAGGCAGTTTTGTCCTTGCTATCTGGCATGCTCCACACTGGTGTACTATCCTCTTTACACTTCCAAAACATATATTCTCAGTTACCACTTTTGTCCCCATCACAACTCCAACATTTGGCATCTACCTGAGGAAAATCTCTTTGGAGTCTGCTTGAAGTATAAAAATGCCTATACAAACACTTCCAAGCAAAAATTCTAAATCGTCTAGATTTTGTTGCATATTTGGGAGCCATACATATGTTCTCCCATTGTTTCTTTGTGAACTGCTTATCCAGTCTCTCTTTCCAGTCTTTTCTAACCTCCTCTGATTGATTCCTATAATTACCATTCAATACTTTATAAGCCCTACTAATTATCCCTTTCTTTAACAGCTGCTTCTGTTCTAGATTCAACTAAAACCTCTACCAGTGCAGGTCTTTCACATAGGATTCCCCTATCTTTCTTTGTCTATACTCTCATATCAATCCCTGATAGGGAAGGCAGGCACTGGCCTGCAGTCCAAATATCTTCTTGGCTTCTTCCTATTCAATTACATTTTCCTCTGTAATTTGTTCCCAGTACCTTCATTCCATTACCAGTTTCCTTCAGTAATTTTCAACCCCCACTTGCCTCTTCTCTATACCCCTAATTGCAATCATCCCTATCGGTAACATCTAATTTTTAAACTCGTGTGTTGGCTTAGTTCTTAGAATACTTCCTACTATTTTATGAACAGAACATTCTGTGTGACTGTTATTCTGCTTAAGGATCTTAATTCAAAATCCCACTCTCTCCTTATTTATTTTTTCCTGCTTCATCATCATCCCTTTCCACTTTCAGTTGTAGCTTTCTGCTGGTGTTATGTATTGGAGCCTTAACTGTGTAGCATTAAAATATCCCTTCAAATCAGGTAATCCTAAACAACCTTATTCTGTTGAAAGAATCAACTTATCCCACTTGAATCTTGCCCTGTTCACCTCCCAGATAAAACACCTCTACTATTTATTAATTACTGTCCATAACGTCTCTGGTTGATAAAAACATAAGACACAAGCCGATGAAGAACACAAAACTGAAAACTGGTTGCATGAAGGAAGGCACCAAACACAAAACGTAAGAACAAGCAGTTTAATCCAAAATTAAGCACTTTTCGTCACAGTAAAGACTGACACTTCTTCAGATAAAAACAACATTGAGAGCATGCCCTTAAGTAGTCAGTGAGCAGTAGTTAATTAGTTAGGTAATTAACCAATTAATCAGTTCATTTCATTGTTCTTGACAACAAATTGAAAACTAGTACTCAGAAACTACAGTTTTTAAAGTCTACAAAAGTGTCACGAACACATTTAGACACACCCACATGTAAAACTCAAACGCTAACCCTACAGAAGAAACAATACTAGATGTTCTTATATAGCATAAAATACCTACAAAGGTTTTTGTACTTTATAAGTACCAAATATCTAAAATACTAAAATGACATGGTAAACCCATGTTTGTTCCTACTATTGTTGATTTTTAAGATCTTATGTACATTTATTACATACTTTACATAAATTCTATACGTAAGACCCTATCTAGTAAGGCTTTTTAATTTCAGAATACATACAATATAATATCTTTCATTTAAACCTGGATACTGTCCTGCATTGATGTTCAACAGCCATATTAATTCTAAACTTTCTAACTCCAGTGAAACTGGACCTCCCATGTTATCGGGTACAATTTGGTGTATTGCCCTGTACAAAAACCTGTGATCCATGTATTTGCGGGTATGTTTAGCTAGGGCACTGTCTTCGCTCAGTTTGCCAATGTAGTATAGATGTTCATATATTCTTTCCCACAATTTCCTATCTATTTTCCCTATATAGAATGCGGGACACATTTGGCATTGGGCTAGGTATATGACCCCTTTAGACTGGCAGTTTATTCTAAATCTGGTGGTGTATTGAGTGCCTTTGATCTTGAACTTCTGATCCACATCCATGTGTTTACAGTACTTACACATACCACATTTATACATCCCACATCTACTGACTAGTGTATTAGAGTTTTCTTCAACTAGATGTTTTAAATTAGCTCCTCTTTTGAAGGTAATTCTAGGTGTGTGAGCCACTTTCTTACTTATAAAAGTGTCTGACCGTAGTAGGTCCAAGTTCTTCCTGATGATCTCACATAAGTCGAGAGCATCTACACTGAATGAAATAATGAAATTGTTAGAATTACTAAAATTCTGGAGTACATTACTGTCGGTGTTCCCTTCAGTATGTATACCTATAGTATCAGTGGGTGTATCAATTCGATTTTATCTTAAAATAGGTTTGTACACTCTGTTCGTATGCTTGTGAATCACCTCTTCAGTAAGCAGATTCAACATCTCTATAGGGTAACCCCTCCTAGTGAACATCTCCTTCAAGTTGTTACATTCTAAGTAGAAGTCTCTGTCTAGTGCTGTCATCCTAGCTGCCCTGACCAACTGTCCTTTTACTACTGACTTCTTCTGGTGATAGGGGTGACAGCTAGAAAAGTGCAAGAAACTATTAGAATAAGTTTCTTTTCTATATATACGTGCATTGTAGCATTCACTGGTTGTATCTTTACAAATCAGAACATCTAAGTGTGATATAGAATTTGCACCAAATTGTGATGTAAACTGCAAAACGTCAGTTGTCTCATTAAAATAACTGACAATTGCATTAGCTGTGTCATTTTCACCCCTTATCACCATGAAGATGTCATACAAGAATCTAGTGTAGTAGTGTACCTTGTCTTGGACCCAGTTGTTCTGTAGGACAAATACGTGTTCCCAGTCAGCCATTACTAAATTGACGAAACTGGCACCACATGGGGACCCCATGGCTATCCCTGATAGTTGTAAAAACAATCTTTTGTCAAAGATTACATAGTTATTTGACAAAATAATGTCCAATAGTTCACTAAGCAAACTTATTGTATCATTACGTACGCACTTGATTCTCAGAATGTGGCTAATTATGTCTATGCCCTCCATGTGTGGGATGGATGTATAGGTTCATAGGTAGGTACTAGGCTATCAGCCCAAGGGCCTACATAAGCCTAGCTAGCAAGGTTCCATAGCTTACACCACCCAAGAAAGTTATTTTCCTGTGCCACTGTCCCCCGGGGTGTATTTTCTATTTCCATCCACTCATCAAGATTTTTCTTGAAGAGTGCTAATGAAGAACTTTGCATGACATAGATGGGTAGCTTGTTCCAGAGTATAGGAAGTCTCCGGGACAGGAATCTATCCCTCCAGCATGTCCTGTTTATTGTGGTGACAAAGGGATTGGGATTTCTTTAGGTGTAGCATGTCCAACAGCTCTGGGTTTGACATAGCTTTATATGTTAGGCAGAGATCACCTTGGAGTAGGCGATATGCTACGGAGTAAAGTTGGAGTTTTTGAGGTGGTTAGTGTAGGGCATTTGTTTGAGGCCAGTAATCCTCTTTGTGAGGTACTTCTGTGGCCTTTCCAGCTGCTGCAGATGTCTTGTGAGGTACAGTCCAAAAGGGGCGTTGTACTCTATAATGGGTCTAATGAGTGACGTGTAGAGGGGAACAGTGACCTCTTTTTTCCTGGATGAGAACCCTTTTATGATGAGGTGTGCCACGTAGAAGGACTTCCTGACTATTGTGGCGATGTGACTATCAAAGGAGAGACTACTGTCCACCTGGTTCCCAAGGTCTCTTATCACGCATTCGGTGTTAAGTAGATTGCTGCCTATGTGGTAGTCATGGGTACAGAGTTTTTACCAAAGGGGATGACACTGCACTTTTTGGCATTGAGCTTGAGGCCATGGCTCTGACACTATGCATCTGTCTCATTGAGGCCCTACTGTAGGATGTCCACATCATTTGGGGACTTGACTATGGCTCCTGGTTTGCAGTCATCTGCGAACTTCATTAGCCAGAGGCCTTCTGTGTTAGCCTGTACTTCAGAGAAGTAGATACCAAACAGGAGAGGTCCCAGGACGGAACCCTGTGGAACTTCACTTGTTACTGCTGTGAGGTCAGATTTGTAGTCTGCAACTTTTACAGTGTGGGTTCTGTCAGTGAGCCAGTTGACAACCCATCTTGTGATGTAGGGATTTATACCTAGTTTAGTGAGTTTAGCTACAATTCCAGAATGGGGGATGGTGTTGAAAGCCTTGGCGAGGTCAAGGTAGGCTGTACGAACCACCTTACCCTCATCCACGTCTTTGGTGACTGCCTCAAAGAAGTCGATCAGGTTCAGGGGTCATGATCTGCCTTTCACAAACCTGAACTGGATGGGATCCAGAGTTTGGAGGTTACCAATGTCTTTGTTTATGAGTTCCATGATGATACATTCCATGGCCTTGCAGACCAGGCTCGTCAGGTTAATAGGTCGATAGTTCTCTGGATCAGTGGTGGCTCCCCCTTTGTGGAGTGGGATAACTGTTGCTGTGCGCCATTCAGTGGGCACAAAGCCTGATGCGAGGCTATTATTGAACATGGTGCTTAAGTGGGGAGCCAGTTCGTTCTGAAGTTCATGTAAAACGCAGCCTGGGATGTTATCCGGTCCCATGGATGCTGCGTTTTTGGCTTTAGAGAGTGCAGCTTTTACCTGCGTAGTTGTGATTACAGGGACTCTGCATTCTTCCTGTATAGATATGGGCCCTTTAGTGGGTGAGAAGGGGGTAAAGTTAGCACTGAACCTATCTGCCAGGATGTTGGCAATATCAGTTGGTTCTGTAATTTTCGTGCCGTTGTGCTGTAACTCAGAGCAGATCTGGGTGTTGCCATCTAGATTCTTGACATAGCTATAGAATGGTTTGTGGTTGTCCTTGGAATTAGTGGCAATTTTGTTTTCGTAGCTAGTTTTGGAGGATCTTATAAGGGACCTTAGCTTCTTACTGAGGCTGACCAGGGAGCTCCTCCACTCATGGGATTTTACTCTCTTTTGCAACAGTTTCTTCCTTCTGTTGTACAGTTTGTTTATGGCAGGGGACCACCAGATTGGCTTCCTTTTTTTGAAAGATAGCATCTTGGTTCTGTTTTGGATTGCACAATCCATGCACTTGTGTAAGTGCTTATAGAGTGCATTTGTGTAGGATTCAGCAGTTGTAACTGTATTGTCCATCTGCATGGGTATCATGAAGTTCACCACTTCTGTCTTAAGAAGCATGAAGTTGTCTTTGGAGAAATTTTTTTACTGTGGTTTCCTTAATGGCGGGTGGGGGCGGGATGTGGATATCAAGGGTGATAAACTTATGGTCGGATCGGACCAACGAGGAGTTGACTTCAGGTGTGGAACACTGGTCACTCATGTTGGTAATGACTAGGTCTAGGATATTGTTGCTCCTGGTGGGGGTGTGGTTAAGTTGATCTAGGGCATTGGAGTATTTGAATTCTAGAAAGCGTTGAGCTAAGGAGTTGGTACACGAGTAGTTTTCCCCAGTTAATGGTGGGGTAGTTGAAGTCGCCCATTATTAGGGTGTTTGGTTGAGCCCTAATATTTTCCAGTACATCAAGAAAAGAGGACTGGGAATCCTTGGGCATGGTGGGAGATCTGTAGCAAGCTACAATTTGGATTCCAGTTTTGCCCAGAGTTATTTGCACTTGGATAATCTCGGATGCATTATGCTGAGCAACTAGCCTGGAGGTGTGGATATCCTTAATGAATATGGGCACACCTCCGCAACACAGATCTAAGCAACAATTAACAAACTCTATAACCCAAAAAATATATACTTAGCTCTGTATATTTGCAGATAGTCTGTAAGGCAGCCTCTCAGAACACAGGTTCCAGCAATTTATACAAGTCCTTAACATCTACTGTTAAAAAATTCTAACTGTTGTCATATTGTAAATTATTTAAACAATGTAGGCATGACCAAGTGTCCTTGCAAATTTGTTTCTCACTAGTTACATAGTTTGTAGCACAGAATCTACATATTTTGCACATGCATACGTTATGCTATTTCTGGCGTCAACTAGTGGTCGCAAGGAAGGGTTGCTTATATCTTTGTGCATTTTAGGTAGCCCAAAGATATTAGGTATTCTGGGCACTGGCATGGATAAATAGTTGAATAGATTAATATCTATTCTGCTTTCAATGAACAATTCGCATATGAAAGATTTAACGCGACTATAAGCTGTATTTAACTCGTTTCTAGAAACTTGTTTGTAAGCATCTGTGTTGAGTATTTGTAACATTCTAATACTATAGTCACTGATGTTCATCTTAACCAGTCCCCCTTCCCTTGTCAGGTTTCATTATTCTCAAACTGGCTGTTTGCAATTCATCTAATAATTGCCTCTCTCTTACAGTAACATTTCTTCAAAGTTCTTGTTGGTTTTATTTTTCACCAATTCATTCCTGAAGTCCAACTCACAAATTTGCTCGAACAGGTCTAAGTTTGGATGCAAGAGTGGATTAAATGTACTAGGAATGTGGAACTCGTCTTTTCTGGTAGTATTTTCACCTAAGATGAGATTTAGATTTAGATAGACAGTTTTAGGTCTGTAAGTGAAGTGGCAAGGTTTGCTCAATAATATGGCACAAAAGTCAACACTTTAGCAAATAGCTCCACTAAGGTTCTATCTATAGGCAGGCCAGAGAAATTGTAGATAATAAAGTAATTCTCTTTGTTGTAAAGCAATTTACAAAAACTACTACCTGCATCAACATTCACTTCCTCATTTTTTTTCCCTTCTTCTTCTGATTCTGGTAGTGTGCTGGTTGCTGGGGCTTGTGGTTTAGTGAACGGTTCTGAAAATTCTCACCTTGGCCGTTGTGTGAGCTATCATTATTAGATGTGTTATAGTATGATTTTTGTTGCTGGTGGATCCTTTCACTCCTACGAGGTACAGTCTGTGCTGCTGCCTCTTCGTCATGAAAGTCAAGGTTGTCGACCTCCTCATTCATAGTAGACATGCCCCTGCTACTCTCTTGGCCTATAGGGTTCCACTGCTGAGATGTGGGCGGTTTCGGGTATGCTGATTTGTTGTTATACGATGCCCGGTCTCTGTTCAACTTTTTTAGTTTAATAGACTTTGATTTGTTAATGAACTGCTCTATACTAGAGAAAGTCATGATGTAGACATACTGGTATCTTTGAAAATCATTACTCGCTCTAATAGCTGCATCAAGGTCAGTGGCCATTTAAAAATCTGGCAACCCTGCTGTTTAATGATTTCTTATTTTTTGCAAAGACTTTCAAGATGCTGCTGCCTTGCAAGTGGTTAAGGTATCTTACTAGCCTTCATAAGCTATTCCTTAACACACACACATGTTTACACACACATATTTTTATCTGTGTGTGTATGTATGTATGTATGTGTATATATATATATATATATATATATATATATATATATATATATATGTAAACGTGTGTGTATACACATACACAGACACACACACATAGTGAAAACTAGTGTCTAATGTTTTGTGTTTGCCTAGGAGAAACTAACAGAGATATTTTAGTAGAAGTTAGCTATAAAGAACAGAAAACCTTCTGGCTCTTTGGAGTAATGAGACAAGATCCTGAGTAAGACTAAGACAATCTGCATTTGTGCAGCAGCCCTGATGCTGGAGAAGCCAGGTGGGGAAGGTGTTGGTGAGTGGTCATTGGTGTTTCACCCATCCTGGTTGGAGGTTTGCTTTCCATTTCAGTTTAGTGCCAGCTTGTGCATCAGAAGAAGGTGTATGGCTGGCAGCATGTGGGCAAATGTGAATTTTGTATTTATACAGCAGTGTGCTGCATAGCCAAGAGGCTTAGCATATGTGCAAGCATTGGTGCACCCTCTTGAGTAAGCAGTTACAGTTTGGGGTGATTAAACCAGAAAAGTTGGACTATGGTACCACTCAGTAGCAAAGTTATTGATGGGCTTTCACCTCCCAAGAGGAGCAAATGGACTGATAGTCTCTCACCCCAAAAGAAGAATGATTGTGTCAGTTGGGTAGTTAGGAGTGAAGATTCATGGTCATGTGGGGTGCAGACACACACATACAAAAATTGAGCCTAGCACTTGAATTTGTGCTTCACAAGATGTTGTGAATGAATTGTTGCAAGAAACTGATAAAGGTAATGAAAGCGATGATCTTGAATTAATTCATTTCAGAGTTATTTTTCCACAGGTAATGGTTCACCTTTTTTGACCCCAAATTTCTCTGTAGAGGCAAGATTGCTGTAAATAAACTGAATCTACCCCAGTAAATAAATCTGTAGGGTTATTATGTAAGTTGGTTTTCAATATTCTGAATTTTCTTCCAAAGAGCTGTATAGTTTCATTAAGGGTTTGCAGTTATCGATAATTTTGATAATTGTGGATTACATTCCAGTCTCCAGATGTTAATCAAGTAGATACGGTTTACGCTAATCTTGCGAAAATATGTTCTCATATTTTTCCTGTGGATGCAAAACTTTTTATGTACTGGGGAAAGGAATTTGCTTGCTTGCTTAGCATTTTGCTTTTCATGTAAAATATCAGACTGATATTTTCCACCAGACATGTAAGTTTCTTTATAGCACAACTTCTGAAGATGGTAATTTGCTAAACACAGGTACATCAGTTTCTTCTTTTACATATTTTCTGCCTGTGGTGGAATTATTCAGCCAGTAGGCTTACAGATCATGCTCGATTTTGTGAAAGACCTTATCCTGGCAATGTTTTGTTGTGGCAGCAAATCTTTCTTTGTCCCCAAACCTTTGTTTCAATCCTGAGCCATGTATCTATATTCAAGAGTTGAAAAAATATGTATAGAATGAAGTTTCCTAGCACTTTCATGAAGCAACTGACTGTTTTTTCTTCTAGTGAAGACTGTAAGTCTTTGCTTTTGAAAAATTCCTTTTTTGAGGGGTAGTCCTGTGAGATCTATGAAAGGGGACGTGCACACTTTGAGATATGTATAGGACCTAAAAAACATTTTTTCATGTCTGATTTCTTTTGGCAACTGTTGATGTTATGTGATCCTATCTCGCCTACATTCTGTACTGATGGGTTCGGAGCCGATCCTCGGCTCCGACTCGGCACGCTATACTATAGCACAAAGTCTCTTATTGGCTGAGCTATCCTACATCCCAGGATGCACCACCCCTGCTTCCCCAGATCTCGTTTGCCGCTTTACAGCAAAGACGTGGTCTCGGACTTGGCTGAGCTAAGTGTCTATTTCTTCAACAAATTTCTGTCAAATTTTTGATTAATATACCCAAAAGCTGTTTTAACAGCTATCGTTATTGTGTGACTGAGTTTTGAGCAAGTTTTGTGGTAAAATTGTCTTTTAGTTGAGGGAAAGGATCCCGTTTTAGTTAGAGGGGCCTTGCCCTCGCGCGTGAGTTATACTTTTAGAGTGAATCTGGTTTAGTATTATAGTTGGACAAGTAATCCCGTTTTCTATTAGAAGGGTCTTGTCCTTACTTACTTTTGCTTCTTTCTTTGACAGTTTTGAGAAAGTTTTTTCCTTTTTGATTGTAGTGTTTGTGATTCAATATGTCGAAAGAGCACAGACCATCTGGGTTCAAGAAGTGCTCTAAATGCAGCTACAAAATGTCCATAATGGACAATCACTCTTCTGGTTCCTTTGTTGTCCCCCTGTCTCAAGACAGTGGAGCCCTGGGGCCTGAGGTCACCCCCATTGGGGGTTCCCCCCTTCCTGGAGGTCCTTCCGAGGCTTCTTCGGAGGAACTTCTCAGGAAGAGACAGTGCAAGAGGAAGCACGTCGACTCCCCGGACGAGTCTCTCACCTCGGACACCGACCTCGATGATGCGGGGGGGTCCCCCAAGTCGTCCTCAGATGATGTCTCCTTTGCGGACATCTTAGAAATCCTCAAGCAACAAGGCGACTGGCAGTCCAAACCCCCTTCTGCTGAGGAGTCGGTCTTCCTCAAGGCCTTCGGGGCTCAGCCCTCCACCTCCTGGGTGTCTCCGCCCTTCGATGAGCTTCTAGATTTGATCTCTCGAAGGGCGTGGGAGCACCCGGATTCTGTGGAACCGGTGCCAGCTCACCCCAATAAATTTCTTTCAGCCCCCCCCCCCCGAAAAGGAATTCCTCTCCAAAGGTGTGGCTGTAGATGCCCTGGTGGTGGCATCTGCTACCCAACAAGATGTGGCAGAGGCGTCTACGTCCGTCCATCCTCCTAATAAAGAGTCCAGGAGCATGGATCGGTACGGGAAGCGCACCCTTACTTCAGCAGCCTTTACTTTAAGGTCTCCAAATTATCTGACGCACTTCACCAGACTTCAGAGGGATCTGGTCAAGGAACTTTCAAATACCCTCTCCGGTAACCTACCTGAGCAGCTGGCCCAGACGGTTAGCTCTCAGCTGGCTACCTTATCATCATTATCAAACTCGTCCATGAGGCTCATTTCGTATGCAGCCGAGGGGGCGAGTAGAGCGGCGGGAACAGGTGTTGCTCTACGGAGACAAGCCTGGCTCCACCTGTGTCACTTTGCGGAAGCCTTCAAGTCTTCCTTTGCCGACGCTCCCTTCGATGGGTCCTCTCTGTTTGGACCCAAGGTAAAGGACACCTTGACCCGCTGTGAACAAGAGGGTAAGACCTTGACTGCCGTAGGAGCATGGTTTTCCACTCCCTTCAGGCCTTATCCCAAGGCTAGAAGAGGGGGGAAAATGTGGTTCCGTAAATCTCAAAAGGCTTACTCCTCACAGCAGGGCGATCCCCCTTCTAGAGGCAGAGGAGGGGGAAATTTTTCAGGAAGATGCCGTCCCAGAGGCGACGGAGGCCTCTGCAACACTGGAGACCGCGAGTCCTTTCGTGGCTCTTCAACCTTCCAGCATCCCTGAAGGATTGCCTGACTGTGCAGCTCCGGAGCCAGTCGGGGGTCGTTTTTCGAAGCACCTAAAGGCCTGGGAGAATATCACTCAGGACCGATGGGTGCTCCGAATCATTGCCGGAGGTTACACCATCCCTCTTTCTCAGCCCCCCCCCCACCATCCCGGAAAATCCCTGACCCACCACCCAGTCAACGGGATCTCGCAGCCATCGAAATCTCAAAGCTGCTTCATAAAGGAGTCATCCAACCGGTCCCCAAAGGCCAGACCGGATTAGGGACTTACTCAAGATTCTTTTT
Source organism: Protopterus annectens (assembly GCF_019279795.1). NCBI lineage: Eukaryota > Metazoa > Chordata > Ceratodontiformes > Protopteridae > Protopterus > Protopterus annectens. Next base: position 609,554,308 of record NC_056732.1, on the reverse strand, counting down.
GGTGCCAAAAAAGACCGGGGACTTGAGGCCCATTTTGGATCTCAGCAAACTAAACCGATCTGTCAAGAAGTCCAAGTTCCGGATGGTCACCTTACAATCCATTCTCCCGCTGCTGGAGAAGGGTGTTTGGATGTGCTTCATAGATCTCAAGGACGCTTATTATCACATCCTGATAGATCAGGCGTCCAGGAGACACTTGCGCTTCAGCCTGGGAGACAGTCATTTCCAGTTCCGTGCACTGCCCTTTGGTCTCACCACAGCCCCCAGGGTGTTCACCAAATGTTTGGCGGTGGTGACTGCTCACCTGAGAAGTCTAGGATTCTAGGTGTTTCCATACCTAGACGACTGGCTCCTAACTGCCACCTCCAGGCGTCTACTCTTACAAAACCTAGCAGCCACTATATCTCTAGGCAACTCCCTAGGAATCACCTTCAATTGGGCAAAGTCTCTGTTGCTGCCATCTCAGCGCATACGGTTTATCGGAGTAGAGATAGACTCAAAGCAAATGCGGGTCTATCTTCCTACAGAGAGGATAGAAACATTACAGTCTCAAGTTCGAGCCTTGCTCCGCAAATGCCGAGCCCCAGCCAGGATGGTCCTACAACTGTTAGGTTCCATGTCGGCCACCGTTCTCCTAGTCCCCTTGGCAAGGTTACATATGAGGATTCTCCAGTGGCTCCTGTCAGTCCAGTGGTCTTATCAGGATCTCCCTCTCAGTCACCTCATTCTGATCACAGAGACGTGCAAACAGTACCTTCGGTGGTGGCTTCTTTCCTCCAATCTGGATCAAGGGCGACCCTTTGTTCCACCACCTCCAGTGGCCACATTGACTACGGACGCCTCCCAGACGGGATGGGGGGGGGCATTACCTGGGCAGGTCAGTCCAGGGCAAATGGCACTCAGACTAGAGTCTCCTCCACATCAACATACTGGAAATGAGGGCGGTGCTTCTATCACTGCAAGCACTACACAGTTACCTCCCTCAGGGCATGATTGCCATTCAGTCCGACAACATGTCAGTAGTCTGGTACCTGAACAAGCAGGGAGGGACCAGATCCTACCCCCTTTGCAGAGAGGCCATGAAGGTATGGGATTGGGCGATTGCTACCAAACGTTCACTGGTAGCAACACACATTCCAGGGAGATCCAATGTGATAGCCGACAGACTGAGCAGAACTGTTCTCTCCCCTCACGAGTGGTCTCTGAACGGCAGAGTAGCAACTCAGATTTTCAGAAGATGGGGAACTCCATGTTGCGACCTTTTTGCAACCCCCCCCTCAACACGAAATGCCAACAGTTCTTCTCTCTCACCCCAGTTCCGCGGGAGATTTCCAAGGACGCCCTAGTCCAAGCTTGGCCCACCGGCCTGCTATACGCCTTAACACCGGTTCCCCTTCTTCCCAAGGTGATCCAGAAGGCGATTCGCTTGGAGAGCAAGATGATTTTAGTTGCCCCATACTGGCCTCGTCAAGTCTGGTTTCCCTTTCTTCGGAAATATGCACTGGACGGTCCATGGTTCTTGGACCAAATTCCAGACCTCTTGATCCATCAGTCGGGACAGCTTCATCAGTCCCTCCACTCGTTGAGGTTAACAGCTTGGCTCCTCCTCTTCCAACCTTAGTCAGGAACCAGGTTTTGGATCCGGAAGTCATACATATCTTGTCTTCGGCCCACAAGACTTCTACTAAGAAGACGTATAATAGCAAATGGAAGAGATTTGCTATTTGGGCCCAACTCCGGGGATTAGATCCCATAACTGTCCCGCTGTCAGAAGTTTTGAAGTTCTTAGCTTCTCTGTTCAATCAAGGCTCTTCGGTCTCTATCATTAAGGTTCAATTGGCAGCTATTTCCAATTTTCATGAGAGTATAGAACCACCTTTGATGAGCAACAAGTTATGTAAAGCCTTCATGAAAGGTGCAGGGCTGCTTCGGCCTCCGATATCTCATCCCGCTCCACCGTGGGACCTTAATGTTGTGTTAGGTGCTTTGACTTCTTCCCATTTCGAACCGGCAGCAACTTGCAACTTGAAATTTCTTTCTTGGAAGACTGCTTTCTTAGTTGCAATTACATCAGCCAGAAGAGTTTCGGAACTTCAAGCCTTATGTGTCAAACCACCATACCAGGTTTTTCACAAGGATAGAGTATCCCTCAGACCGAATCCATCCTTTGTTCCTAAGGTTTGTTCTAGTTTTTGTCTGCAACAGTCATTGGAACTTCCAGTTTTCTTCCCAAAGTACTCAGACAGAGCGGAATACATTTTTAACACCTTAGATGTTCATAGGCAATTGCGCTTCTATTTGGATAGGACGCACCAAACACGGAAAACAGATCAGTTTTGTCCTTTTCGGACAATAAATTGGGCAAAGCCGTCACCAAAGTCACTATTGCCAAGTGGATCAGAGACTGTATCAGTCATACTTATTTCATTTCTAATAAAGAGCTTACAACTTCTGTGAAAGCTCATTCTACCAGGGCTATGGCTACTTTGGCAGCTTTTCATTCTAAGCTTGCCATTAGTGACATTTGTGCTGCGGCTACGTGGTCTTCTCCTCACACCTTCATTTCTCATTACAAATTGGACGTGGCATCTCGGGGGCGAGCTTCCTTCAGTTCCACAGTTCTCAGGAGTGTTTTCCAGTGAGCCACCCAGGAATCAGGTGCTAGGGACGCTATCCCATCAGTACAGAATGTAGGCGAGATAGGATCACATAACATCTTTTAGTTATGTACTTACCATAACTTTAGATGTTTGGGATCCATCTTGCCTACATTCCTAATAACCCACCCTCCTTCCCCCTGCCTTGGAGATCAGAAGAGACCGGACGGTCCGAGTTCAGCCGTTTCATCTTGAAACACCTGGCAATGTTATATCAACAGTCTATGTATGTGTGCTTGTGTGCGGACAAACAAGATCTGGGGAAGCAGGGGTGGTGCATCCTGGGATGTAGGATAGCTCAGCCAATAAGAGACTTTGCGCTATAGTATAGCGTGCCGAGTCAGAGCTGAGGATCGGCTCCGAACCCATCAGTACAGAATGTAGGCGAGATGGATCCCAAACATCTAAAGTTATGGTAAGTACATAACTAAATGTTTTATGATGGTCAAAAGAGAGGTAGCTATTAGCCCACATACTTATGTCTGTAACTACATTTTCATTTTGTAGGGGTGTGTTGTCTAGACAGTATGATTGAGAGGGAGGGATTGTCTACCAGCAAGAATGGTACTACACTTTTATTTTTATTACACCAAAAGTTTACTAGGGAAAGTTCATTTTAGAATATTCTGATCTCATAGAGTAACTTCAAAAACACCCACAGTTTGCAATCATCTGCAGACATAGTCAGAGGTTTTTGCTGTCTGCTTGCAGATCTGAGGTATAAATATCAAAATGGAGAGGTTCCCAGCACCATGCCCTGAGGGACACCATTGTTTACTTTCATATTTTCGGATGAGGCACCTGCAAATGTGCACTGTATGGGTTCTGTCTTTCAACCAGTTTGCAAGTCATCTTTCCACATATGGGTCAATTTTTAAACCATTTAGATGTTATGTGGTCCTATCTTGCCTACATTCCTTACTCACGGGTTCGGAGCCAAGAATCGGCTCCAACTCGGCCAAATTTCTGTAGCACAAAGTCTCTAATTGGCTGGGCTAACCCGGTATTCCAGGATGCAACTCGCCCTAGCCCCAGATCTCGTTTGCCGCTCGTAGAGTTGGGACGTGGTCTCGCTTGGCTGTGGCTAAGTACCCTTTTTAAAATACTTTTAGTATTTTAGCAGTCTACCTTTTGACAAAAGCTATTTTGATAGATAACTTTGTACCTGAATAGTTGCATGAGGTTTTTGAGAGTTTAGTGTTTTGTGGTATCCCTACTGTTTTCGCGGGCTAGACCCATTTAAGTTAGAGGACCTAGTCCTCTCCAGTGTGTTCCCTTGTTGTGTTAGGCTGTTGTGTTAGTGGTTAACTCCCTTTTAATAAGCATTTAAGTTGGTTTCCTTGTTCTTTTAAGTGCTTGTTGGTCTTCCCGCCCTCTTTTTGTGTTGACTCTGTCAGTTGTGTGTGGCGCGGTTGCTTGCCATGTCTAAAGAACTAAAGGAACATAAACCCTCTGGGTTTAAGAAATGTACAAAATGTGGCTATAAAATGTCCATTACAGATGGGCACTCTTATCTGTGTTTATTGTCTTGGTGCTATTCACTTGCAAGAGTCCTGCAGTTTCTGTCATGTTTTTAGCCCTAGGGTACTGCAGGAACATAAAAATAAACTGATTTTGAAGGGTCTGATCAAGCCCTTCTTTGAGGAGGCCGTGGAGTCATCTCCACCTGCTAGTACCAAGTGTAAGCCTCCTAAGGCCAAAACAAGATCTCGGGCTCTGTCTGCTGCTTCGGAGCCATCGGAGAAGGTTTGTAAATTGGATACTTCCTCCTCGGCTCCACTGTCCTCGGGGCCGAAGGAGGAGTCGTCAGAAATGATACTACCTCCTCGGCTCCATTGTCCTTCGGGCCGCAGGAGGTATCTATTGTACTGGAGTCGACCTCGGCTCCGATACTTTTGGAACCTCTTCGGAGCAGGTCACCCAGTGTCAGGCATGAGTCTCCAGTCGGGAGATCTAGATCTCCTTCTATTTCTTCCAAATCCTCCAGGCTGTCTGATTTGGATGTGGATAGGGTGGTCCAGAGGCTCCTACAGTCGCCGGTGTTAGCTAAACTGTTTTCGGCTATGACCCAGTCGGCTCTGGAGCCGGTTCCCATTCTTGTACCGATGATTCCTCCTCCGAACACCCAAGTGTTGTCAGAGCTGGAGTGCTCCGTGCCGAGTGATGTTCTGGTGTCGGCTCCGATACCCCAGGTGAGTCTATCGGAGCCAGCTTCGGCTCCAACCAGGTCGGCTCCTTCCTCTGGTTTCGGCACTCAGGTTTCCTCAGTCGGACCCGAGAGGGATACCTTGGGACTCCTGTCAGTTCTGAACCTTCCTCTCGGTGCTTCGGCTTGGGGAATCTCAACTCCGGTCGTGGTCTCGGAGACTGGTCAGTCCTCGGGCTCGGAGGGACTGGCCTTCGAGGCCATGAGGAGCACCCTGGCCAGGTTGTCAGGTACATCACATGGATCGGTCACTCCGTCCCCTTACACCCGGGTTAGAGCCTCTGACGCCGCCCTCTCCATGGACGGCAGAGCCCGAAGGTCTGGGGATACCCCCTTGAGTGGTCCCCTACTTTCTGAGGGCCCCTCAGAGTCGGTTCCTGAGGAACCTCCCAGTAAGAAGTCGTGCAAGAGGAAGCACATCGACTCCCAGGACGAGTCACTCACTTCCAATACCGACCTCAAGGAATCAGAGGGCTCCCCCAAGTCATCCTCCGATGATGTCTCTTTCTCTGACATCCTGGAGATTTTGAAACAGAGAGGCGACTGGCCCTCCAAGACCCTCTCTGAGGAGGAGTCGGTATTCCTCAAGGCCTTCGGAGCTCAACCCTCCGCCTCCTGGATGTCTCCACCCTTCGACGAACTCCAGGACTTGATTTGTCGAAGGGTGTGGGAGAACCCTGATTCCATGGAACCGGTGCCCAGACGTTCATACAAGTTCCTGTCTGCTCCCCGGGCAAAGAGTTCCTTACCAAAGGGGTTTCGGTAGATGCCTTGGTGGCGGCGGCAGCCACTCAGCAGGAAGTTGCAGAGGCTTCTTCTTTAGTCCACCCCCCTAACAAGGAGTCCAGGAGTATGGACCGGTATGGGAAGCGTACCCTGTCTTCGGCAACCTTTACCTTACGGTCGTTGAATTACCTCTGTCATTTCACTCGGCTCCAAAGAGATCTCCTGAAGGAGCTAGGAGATACTCTGACGGGTAACATGCCTGAGGCGGTAGCGCAGACTGTTAATGCCCAGTTGTCTACCCTAGGGTCCATTGTCAACTCGTCTATGAGGCTCATATCTTATGCAGCCGAAGGGGTGAGTAGGGCAGCTAGCTCAGGCGTAGCTCTTAGAAGGCAAGCCTGGATGCGCCTGTGTCATTTCTCGGAGGGCTTTAAGTCTTCCTTCACTGACGCCCCCTTTGATGGGTCTTCTCTCTTCGGACCCAAAGTGAAAGACACCCTCACCAGATGCGAACAGGAGGGAAAGACCCTATCTGCCATAGGGGCCCGTTTTTCTCTCCCTTCTAGGCCTTATCCCAAGGCTCAGAGAGGAGGGAAGATGTGGTTCAAAAAGTCTCGGAGGTCCTTTCCCGCAGCTCAAGGTGAGTCCCCCTCCAGAGGCAGAGGGAGGGGGAATTATTCCGGAAGATGCTGTCCTAGAGGCATAGGAGGCTCCCGCAACTCGGGAGACCACGATTCCTTTTGCGGTTCTTCCTTCCAGCGTTCCTGAGGGGTTGCTCAGCTGTGCTATTCCAGAGCCAGTCGGGGGCCGAATTTCGTTGCATCCGGAAGCCTGGGAAAGCATCACCCAGGATCGTTGGGTGCTCCGAATAGTTACCGGAGGTTACACTATTCCTTTTGCGTCTACACCCCCTCCAGTCAGAAGGATCCCGGATGTCCCACCCAGTCAATGGGATCAAGCAGCACTAGAAGTTGCAAAGCTGCTAGAAAAAGGAGTCATCCAGCCAGTCCCCTCAGACCATATCGGATCAGGAACTTACTCACGACTCTTTTTGGTGCCGAAAAGGACAGGGGACCTGAGACCCATTCTGGATCTCAGTTGATTGAATCGCTACGTTCTGAAGTCCAAGTTCCGAATGGTCACGCTTCAGTCCATTTTTCCACTGCTGGAGAAAGGAGTATGGATGTGCTCCATCAATCTCAAGGATGCCTACTACCACATCAAAATGGAGAAAGCATCCAGGAGTCATTTACACTTCCGGCTAGGAGCCAGTCACTTCAAGTTTCGTGCCCTGCCCTTTGGTCTCACCACAGCCCCCAGGGTGTTTACCAAGTGTTTAGCAGTGGTGACAGCTCACCTGAGACGTCTGGGATTCCAGGTGTTTCCGTATCTGGACGACTGGCTTCTCACTGCCCCCACCAGTCATCTGCTCGTCCAAGCCAGGGAGACGACCATCTCACTTTGCCAACGTCTAGGAATTACTTTGAACTGGGAAAAGTCTGCCTTGCAGCCCTCACAGCGTGTTGTTTTTATAGGCGCAGAGCTAGACTCTATTCAAATGCGCACCTTTCTCCCACAGGACAGGATAAGAGTGTTGCAGTCTCAGATCCACGCACTGTTGCCCCTCAGAAAAGTTTAGGCCAGGTTAGTTCTTCAGCTCTTGGGATCCATGGCCTCCACCATCATGCTGGTACCTCTGGCCAGGTTACACATGCGGATCCTACAGTGGCTCCTGTCGGTTCAGTGGTCCTTTCAAAAGCTTCCTCTTTTCCACTTGATACTTCTCACGGAACGATGCAAACAGGACCTCCTCTGGTGGCTACTCTCCTCCAATCTGGACAGAGGAAGGAGCTTGGTTCCTATGTCTCCAGTGGCCACGGACGCCTCCCAGATGGGGTGGGGGGGCATTATCTAGGCAGGATGGTCCAAGGCACCTGGCAAGATTACGAGGTACACTTGCACATCAACATTCTGGAGATGAGAGCGGTGTTTCTGGCGTTGCGAGCACTCCAGGATGGGAACGATTGCAATTCACTCGGACAACATGTCCGTAGTGTGGTACCTGAACAAGCAGGGGGGAACCAAATCTTATCCCCTCTGCAGAGAGGCCATGCGAGTGTGGCAGTGGGGAGTGTCTTCCCAACGGTTTCTAGTGGCAACGCACATTCCGGGGAAGTCCAACGTGATAGCGGACAGGCTAAGCAGAGCTATTCTGATGCCTCACGAGTGGTCCCTGAACAACTGAGTGGCTGTTCAGATCTTCAAAAGGTGGGGTCAGCCTTGCTGCGATCTCTTCGCCAGCCCCCTCAATGCCAAATGCAGCAAGTAATTCACTCTGATCCCCCCACAGGGGGAATCACCCAGGGTCGCTCTAACTCAAGATTGGCCCCCCAGTCTGGTCTGTGCTTTCCCTCGATTTCCTCTGTTACCAAGAGTGATACAGAAAGCCATATCCTTGGGAAGCAGGATGATACATATTGCTCCACACTGGCCTATCAAGTATGGTTCTCTTTTCTTCAGCAGTACGCACTGGACGATCCGTGGACTCTGGACCCAGTGCCGGACCTTGTGATTCACATGTCAGGACAACTTCATCCATCCCTGCGAACTCTCAGGTTGACAGCCTGGCTGCTACACTTCCGTCGCTAGTCAGGCGACATTCCTTTTCACCTGAAGTGGTGCACATCTTGTCCTTTTCTCATAAGTCTTCCACCAGGAAGCTTTATTCCAGCAAATGGAAGAGATTCTGCATTTGGGCTCAGGCCCAAGGTTTGGACCCCTTCACAGCCCCTATTCCGTCGGTCTTAGATTTTTTAGCCATGTTGTTCCGTCAGGGCTCCGCACCCGCTACCATTAAAGTACAGTTGGCTGCAATTTCCAATTTTCACACATCTTATGAGCCCTCTCTTATGGGCCACAAACTCTGTAAAGCCTTTCTAAAAGGCGCTTGGTTACTTCGTCCCCAAGTTTCTGAACCTGTACTGCCATGGGACTTGAACCTTGTGCTACAAGCTATTACGTCACCACCCTTTGAACCGGCTGCCACTTGCGACTTAAAATTCCTATCTTGGAAGACAGCTTTTCTGATAGCCATTACATCGGCCAGGAGGGTATCAGAACTTCAAGCCTTGTCCATTAAACCTCCGTATTTGATCTTTCATAAGGACAGAGTTTCCCTGAGGCTTAACCCGTCCTTCCTTCCGAAGGTGTCGTCCACTGTCAATCTCCATCAGTCTGTTGAGCTACCAGTGTTTTTTCCGAACTTTTCCAATAAAGCAGAGTTCAGGTTTCATCAGTTGGATGTGCACAGACAACTGAGATTTTATTTACGTAGGACTAAGCATGTTAGGAAATCTGATCAACTGTTTGTGTCCTTTTCAGAGAACAGAGCAGGTTGTCCTATTTCCAAGTGCACAATTTCTAAATGGATCAAAGAGTGTATTTCATTCATCTACTCATCAGCAGACAGAACTTTACCCTTCCCCATCAAGACTCATTCTACTAGGGCTATGTCTACATCAGTAGCTTTCCATGCTAGGCTTTCCTTGGATGAGATTTGTGCTGCGGCCACTTGGGCTTCTCCCAACACTTTTATTACTCATTACAAACTGGACGTGGCTTCTAGGGGCCGGGCTTCCTTTGGTTCCACGGTTTTCAGAAGTATCTTTTTATGAGCCTCCCAGGATAGAGGTGCTGGGGATGCTGTCCCGTGAGTAAGGAATGTAGGCGAGATAGGACCACATAACATCAGTTAGTTATGTACTTACCATAACGATCGATGTATGTGGTCCATCTCGCCTACATTCCTGCACTCCCACCTGCCCCCTTCCTAGAGGATTTGGAAGAATATTGGCTCTGTGGACCCTTCAAGGTCAGTGATTTGGTTCCCTTATCTGGCTGGAATTTCTTCTGGTGTTTATTGAGTATGGGTTATGAGTGTGGTGATTGTTATGATTGCAAGCAAGATCTGGGGCTAGGGCGAGGTGCATCCTGGGATACTGGGTTAGCCCAGCTAATTAGAGACTCCGTGCTAAAGAAATTTGGCCGAGTCGGAGCCGATTCTCGGCTCCGAACCCGTGAGTAAGGAATGTAGGTGAGATGGACCACATATATCGATCGTTATGGTAAGTACACAACTAACTGTTTTGTAAGGTATGAGCTTAGTTAATGTTAAAAGGCCTTAGCCAGCTCAAGATACATTGCATGCACTGCATGACCACCATCTACAGCTTCTGTAATCCTTTTGAAGAAATTTGCCAGATTAAATAGACAGGTATCTACTCTTCACAAAACCAAGCTGATAGGGTTTAGGTCTAACAAGATTCTTGATAACACAGTTTATGAAGTCAGTTATATGTTTCATGGAGTTGCAGATGAGGCTTGCAAGGCTGGCAGCTCTGCAGTTGCCGGGGTTGGCTGTAAGGACACCCTTTTGGAGGGACATCATTGCTCTGTGCTACTTATCAGTGAAAAAAAAAAAACAGTAGCTAAACTTGGGTGAAACAGTCTGAGGAGTGTTTCTTTAGAGATATATTTATCACTGTTAATTAAGTAACCAGGTCCAATCGAGGAAATATTTTGGTCTCTGTTCTCACTTTCAGTAAATAATCTTTAAAGATAATTGGGGAAGTAAGGGATTCAGATATTCTGGATCTTTGAATAGAAGCTTCATGGTGAAAGTTGGTACTAAATTTGTTCTCAACTGTACTGGCAATGAAATTTGGTTCAGAATAGGAGACCCTATTGTGAAAAAGTTCTGAGCAATTTAGGGTATTATTTTTTAGTTTTCTAACATCACTAAAGAAGGCTTTATAATTATCCTTGGCTTCAGAGCCAGCCTGTGTTCCTGAGCTCATTCAGTAGATCTGACAGTTTTCTTCATTTTTTAATGCTTTTGATTCAAAATTTTCAAAAAAAGTTCAGAAACATCTGACTGACTCTCCTTTTCATCCTGTCTTTTTTCCTGTTATTTCCTTCAACACGGGTCAAAGTTTTCAAGAATTGTTTGAAGTTTTATGTGATTTTTTAGTACTCCACCTTTCTTCTTCCCCTTTATTTTAAATACAGTATTTGTTATTTGGGGCAGCCTAGTGGCACTATGGTTTAGCATTGTTAATTCATAGCATTTGCTTCTCAGCTCGAGTGCCTTCTTCGCAGTTTCTGCATGTACCTACTTCCTTCTTCTGTCGGCATAGTTTTTTTTTTTCTCAGTGCTCCAATTTTTTTCCTCCTCGCAAGTACTTGTCTTGAGTGGGTTGGTAGTCCAAGAGATAGCCTGTCTATGTGCGTGTGTATTTACATTTGTATGTATGTGTGAGAGAGAGCCTTATACTCACTATGTACGTTGTGCCGGGAGAGTCTCTTGTTCCTTCTCTATCCTGAATTGGATTAAGCAGGTAATTGTAGAGTGAATAGTTATTTGGTGTTGTCTGGTATATGTCTCTTGTTCTTGGGTACTGTCTTGCTTGAGAGGAGAATGATTTCAATGTAGTTGTTGAGGTGACTTACTCCTGGCTTCCCCTTACCTGATTAGGTGAAGGTGTGAAGATGAGGAAGCTGCTGTAAAAAGTGCAATTGACATAGCTTTTGTCAGCCATTTGGTAACAGATTAAGGTACTCAAGTCTTGATGCCTGGGTTTTTCACTTTTCTCTCATCATTTTAAAAGAGGCAAATTATTTGTATCTAGCCAAATGCCTTTTAGGGGGAATATGACAACTGTTTATGGCTTGCATTTGGGTTGGTACTAATATGATGGGCCACAGTCTGCCTGTTGTTGTCTTGGGTATTATTTATATTTGTTTATTGACATTTGGGTAGTCATGACATGTCTGTATTTAACTAGAAATTTGATTTTCAGAATCTCCCTTCACCTTTTTTTGGATTTCCAAATACATAACGTTGCCTCTTGCTACTATTATACATTGCGAGTGGAAGAACTTACTGTTATGGGAACTGGTGACTTGCCATAACTGTAATTAACTATTAATAAAAAATAAAAATAAAAAAAAAAAACAGCTATCTACTGTTTGGTGAGTACCTCATGGACCTGAACTGTTTCAGTTGCTGAAGTTGCTGTTGTATTGTAGCTTGGAAATTATGAAAATCTGCCAAGATAAAATTAATGAATTCTGCATTAACTGAGCGTCATTTCTGTCAGCCAGTAGCTATTTTATTGTTGCTGTTGGCACAATTGTGTGAGTTATTTTGGCATGATCTTGTATGGTGGGAAGATGCCAGAACCAGATATTTAATGAAGTTTTTAATGTTTCCTTTTTAGATTTGTGGTAAATATTGGCCTGTATAAAGGTCTCACTTTTTATTACATATAACACATTTTCTTTTCACTTTGTTATATAATATATTGCTTTCTGAACAGATTTTAATATTTTGTATTTCTGAGGTTTTCTGTTGGGCTTCCAAGAAGAACTGGCTGATAACCAGTCTTTGGATTATTGAGTCATTTCATCAGCTATCATTAAAAC